>NC_057866.1:39364722-39629722 GCF_019393635.1 Dromiciops gliroides
AACTTTGTGTTTTGCTTTTCTGTTTATTGATCTGGACACAAAGAAAAGCAGACCATCTTCTGGGTAATCTATTCACCAGGAATATCCCCTGGGGCACCTTGTTCTACCACATTTATCTCATCTGTTGTCCTTAATTTAATTTTTATTCATTCATTCTTAATTTGTTTCTTTTTCTGTCTTCTCATTCATTCATTCACTTGGAGGCAGAGTTTCCCTATCTCACCCAGGCTGGAAATGCAGCAGCCACTGATAGGCCAGCTTTGACCTGCTCTGTTTTTTAACTGTTCCTAACCCCCAGCCCCCGTCAGGGGTCCACACAATTGATATTGGACTTAGTGTGGACACTGAATCAGCCGTTTCCCTGCTGTAGCTCAGAACTCCCAAACTCAAGCAATCTACCAGCCTCCGGGAGCTAAGATTTCAGGTGCACCCTGGCTACCACGCCCCTTTAATTCTATTAAAATTAACCCTTCACCAAAATCTCCTGATTCTAAATTTTCTAAAATTAAGGCTTGAAAAAAATGTAAATGCTAGCTGCCAGTCAGATTTAACATTGAAGTAATATCATATAACATCTGCATTTGTGACCATGTCCTAGTTTCATCTCAGTGCCATGGAAAAGAGCTGCTGTAGACCTGGGCATGTCTAATGGAAAAACCAACTTCGTTGGGAGAAGCAAAAGACAGGAAGTGCATCTAGAGTGGGAGATGGACACTTGCTTGTAGCTTCTAGAAAATAACTTGCATTTGTGTGGTGCTTTGCATACATTCTCTCATCACTATAGCCCTGTGAGGTAGTTAATACAATTATTATGATTTCCCTTTTCTTAATGAGGAACCTGAGGCTTGGAGACATAAGAGACTGGGCCATGTGCACGTAGGTCTTCTAGCTGCAAACCAGTGCTCTTTCCAGAATAATACATACTTTAGAAGGACATCAGGAGAAAACATTCAGCTCCTGATATTTAAGAAGTAGCTGGTTCTTGGGAAATATTAAGATCTGAAAGAAACTAAAGCCGGGGAAAGCAACATTGTCTTTGCCACTGGCCTCAGAAGGTGCTTTAGTCACAAAACCTGAATTGAGTTAAATCCATCGGGTCATTTAGTCATGTTTGTTCCAGATTTTGGTTTAATTCAGACGACTTTGGGAAAAGAATAGGTTTAACTTAGATTCTGATTGGCCATCACAGCAGGGAGGAGTGGAGAGAGAGCTTGCTTGGAGACCAGAACATCTGGATGTAAAGTCCCTCTTCATTTAATCATCAAACCTTTGTGAAGATTTGTATCCAGAGGCTGGGCATGAAGCCATTAAAAAATGACAACAGTTCCTGCCATCAAGGAGCTTTTAGTGAAGGCAGGGCAAACCACTGGCTTGGTGTGCCTGGGCAAGTCCTGAACCTCTCCATGCCCAGGCTCTGAACAAGTCTTAGTCTGACTCAGTAAAGGAAACTTTTCTTGCACTTCTCCCCCATGTGGGGATGAAATCACAGGTCAGTCCAAAAAGAAAGTACATGTGTTTAAGGCAGAGGCCAAAATGGATTTCTTTTCTTCTTGTAAGGAAAAATAGCCAAAGTAGCAGCACACTCGAGATTATAGGGATCTTCTTTGTGGCTCCAGTTGAAAAAGTCAAGCCCAGTTTAAGATTCACAGTGGAGGGCCCAGAAAGTGTAATCTAACGCTTACCAGCACCTGAGTCAGAGCTACAGGTAGGTGGGTGGGCATAGCAGCTAAGCCACCAGAACTAGCCCATCCAAGTTTCAGACTAAGCTCTGAATCCTCTTGGGGAATTCTATGGCATCAGGTTGGGCAGAATGCTTCCTTCACTTAGTTCCTATTGAAATTCCTTGGGGGGGGTGGTGGCGCGGAAGCAGCTAGGTGGCACAGTGGATAAAGCACTGGCCCTGAATTCAGGAGGACCTGAGTTCAAATGAGGTCTCAGATACTTGACACTTACTAGCTCTGTGACCCTGGGCAAGTCACTTAAGCCTCATTGTCCCACAAAAAAAAAGAAATTCCTTCTGGTCACCCATACCCGGTTATCAGTCAAAGGTTAGGACCTTCACACTTAGAAGACAGTCGGTTCCAATGAACTGAAGCAGGCATGAGTGACAGCAGCCTGTGCCAGCGGCTTATTATATGAGGCAGGATAGAAAGAAGGACAAACCAGGGCTGAAATGGTCTGAAATACTTCTGCATTTTAAATGCCAAGGCATCAGTTGGCTTCATAGCAGGCACTTCAAAGTGAGATGAATTCATTTTGTCATTATTGCATTTGGGATCACCTCAAATGATGTAACTCCCAGTGGGGCCTCTTGCCAAAATTCAGCAAACATTAACAACCTACCATGTTGAAACCATGTACCAGGATACAAAAATTGGAACTCGGACTCTACTGTATTCTGCTACTGCATCTTCTAAATTCCTCCTGAGTTATGGGTGGACAAAAATCAGGATGGAGCTGGAGAGTGAAGTTATTCCAAGAGGTTACTTATAGAGGTACTGAAAACTCTAAAAGACAGCCCTGTATCTCTTTGTTTGACCTTTTACCTACTCCCTAGTTCCCAGAAGCTCTCATTATATATAATCCATGGTATTTCAGTGGATTTAGTGCTTCCATTTCTCTTCATGAATCTCCCTACTATAGCTTTGTGTTAGTAGTTAAGAGAAAGATAAACCGTAACATTAAAATGTTAACTCATTAGTTGTTAGTCGTTTTGTTAACTGCTGCTGGGGAAAAAAAAATCAAACTTTTGACTTTTAAAGTAAGATTTTTTTTTAAAAAGCAGTTTGTAATTTGCAAAAGTTGTTCTCAGATCATTTCTTAAACATTTACTTCATTTAACTCAGTTAACTGTTATGTTATCTTTGAAGGCATGAATATACTATATTTGCATTTGCCTAATGATTCTATAGTAATTGTGGTTGAAGCCCCTGAGTTGACGTTGATTCCTTGGAAGTGGTAAAAAAAACCTCAACAAATACAAACAAACAAAAATCATATAGGTTTTGGCCATCAAGAAGAACATAAAATTCAGGGGTGACTTTGCATATGCTTTCTTCATAACGGACAAGCCAGTATAAATGTTTCAGTAAGGTCTACCATTACTCAGAAAAAAAAATACTTAAAATTGTCCATTAAAATGAGGCATCCATGAAAATTGTTCCCCTGTATTGGCTCCATTATGTACAACTTGAGGGTGGTTAAAGGGTTCATTAAAACACAGTCACTTTTTACATTATGTTGCAAGACTTTTAAAGTTCAGGTCTAAAAAAGAACTATCCTACTCTTTGGTCAAAACTTTTTCCTTAATTAAATGTTCTTTGCTTAATCAAATAAATAAGTTTGATTACAGCTTAGTAAGTGTGTTATTTGATATTGTGGACTCTTTCATCAGATTTCAGTTGAATCAAGAAAGGTAACACCTGTGGGTTTGTTCCCCAAAGCTCCTTTTGTTCAATGGACACCCGCAGGCCAGGAGGCAATTACATTTGTTGCTTGTACCAAAGTGGGAGGCACTTAAATAGATCTCAGTAAGTAGAGCTGAGAACTAGAGACTTTCTTCTTTTGTCCAGCTCTCAGATTAGGTTTTATCATAGCTCAGGAAGGAAGCCTCCAACCTGAAAAGGAAAAATAGCAATGATTTAGGGTTCTTTTAACGGTTTAAAACTTGGATATCCCTGACGGTGATTGGAATACCTGAGACCTTAGCAAAGTTCAAATTTGAACCACTCCAAAAAAAGAGTCTACTTGGCACTCATTGAAAACATACATTCATACTCTTTCTTGAACATTGGCAGGGCAGGTTAACAAGGGAATAGTATGAAAGGTGAGCTAATCGAAGTCTTAAGAGTTTTATTCTTTCAGAAAGCACTTTTATTTCTCTTTTGGAGAAAATTTTAAAAAATAAAACCATGAAATTAGATGAGAAATTAGATTTTTAATTCAACATGGTTGTTAAACACTTGTGTAAAGGATGCTGAAGAAAATACAAGGATGTCTTACTCTTAAAACATTGATTGGACTGTGTTCATATATATATATATATAGTATGTATGTATGTATTTTCCCAAGGTGATCTATCTTCATCTTTTGAAAGACATTTACAAATAGTTGAGATTTTATGAAAGGTGTTCATGTGTTAATCAGTTGTGTTTAGACCAGACTACTCTCAAACCCCTTCCATCTGTAAAAGTCTATGTATGATGTAGCCTCTGTTAAAAGCCATGATTTACAGGCAGTCTGGTGCAGTGGGAATAATAATAATAATAATAATTAGCATTTCTATAGAACCCACTATGTTGCACAAGCACTGTGCTAAGCATTTTACAAATATTATCTCATTTGATTCTCACAGCAACTCTGAGAGATAAGTGCTAGTATGATCCCCACTTTACTTTTTTGTTTTTGGCCAGGCAATGAGGGTTAAGTGACTTGCCTGGGGTCACACAGCTAGTGTTAAGTGTCTGAGGTTGGATTTGAACTCAGGTCCTCCTGAATCCAGGAACGGTGCTTTGCTTTATCCACTGTGCCACCTAGCTGCCCCCCCACTTTACATTTGAGGAGACTGAGGCAAACAGAGGTTAAGCCCAAGGTCACACAGCTAATGTCTGAGACTAGATTGGAACTCAGGTCTTCCTGCCTTCCTTCCTGCCCAGTGCTTAAGTGGCTCTGAGAAGTGCCCCTTGGTTTAGCTTTGACTCTGCTACTTCTTACCTCCACAACCTTGCCAAATCACTTTCACTGTGCTGAGCCTCAGTTCTTCATCTACAAAATAAAAGGTCGGGGCAGCTAGGTGGTGCAGTGGAGAAAGCAAAGCACCGTTCCTGGATTCAGGAGGACGTGAGTTCAAATCCGGCCTCAGACATTTGACACTTAGTAGCTGTGTGACCCTGGGTAAGTCACTTAACCTTCATTGCCCTGCCAAAAAAAAAAGGGGGGGCTGGACTAGATGAGTTCTCACGTCCTCTCTAGTTCTAAGTCTATGAGCCTGTCAAAAGTCATAGTTGGAAAGATGATATAAAGTATATCTCATGAGTTAATGCAGTTTTTCCCTACCCTCTTTTCATTATTGCCTATTTTACATGTATTGTTTGTTTCTATAAAATGCCAGAATATGTTGCAACTTGAATTCTGGTTTTCTTAGTCACGGGATACTTTTCATCTAGTGGTAGCCCCAGCTTATCTGCCACCTAGGGATAGATAGTGTAAATGTGGCACTATCTGTTTCGACGGCTGCAGGTCGCTGTTGAGGTGGGGAAAGCATTTTTGGCCCGTTTCTTGCTGTACTCTGCATTAGGGACCTCCGAGATCTCTCATCTCAGGTGAGGTCAGATTTAGGTTTTAGTTCCTAAAGAGACCTAGTGTTCTACACAAGAATTCCAGGGACTATGCACCTTCTTTTGTATTGATGGAATTGTTATATCAAATGTTAACTTAAGTGGTCTATTAACTGGAATTGATGACTGGTTTTTGTTCTCCAATTTTATTGTAATTGTGTTGGTTGTAAGATGGTTTAGAAAGTCCTGTGCCAGAAAATAACTTGGTAGTAAGTAGCAAGCTTCCCTTTCTACAACTCCCCCTCCCAGGTCTCTCACTCTACCCCTGCCCCAGTCTGCTGCTTTTTTTCCCCTAAATAATACACAATTTTCTTTAAAATTTTGAGTTCCAAATTTTATCCTTCCTCCCTCTCCTCCCCTTTCTCTGAGGTGGTAAGCAATCAGATATAGGTTATATACATGTACAGTTATGTAAAACTTTACCATATCAGTCATTTTGTATAAGAAAACTTGAATAAAAGAAAAAAATGAAAGAAAGTAAAAATAGCATGCTTTAGTCTGTGTTCAGTCAATATTAGTTCTTTCTGTGGAGGTGGGATAGTATGCTTCATCATTGGTCCTTTGGGATTGTCTTGGATCATTGTATTGCTGAGAATAGTTAAATCATTCAGTTCTTCATCCAACAATATTGCTGTCTCTGTGAACAGTGTTCTCTTGGTTCTGCTCACTTCACTATAGCCGGCCTGAAATTCTATGCTTTGGCTTAAGATCATTTCCCCATTAACGTAAACATCTCAGAGATAACTAATAGAATCAGCTCTTAGTGTAAAAGAGTTAAATGTTGCTTGTCCTGGGGAAGATGCATCAGATGTTTTGGGGTTTTTTTGGCTGCAAGGAACTCTGGGAGTAAGCATTATTAATGTGAACTATTTTTAATTCACATATTTTTCCTGGGCTATTAAATAATGAAAATATAGCCTATATTTATTTATATGTTGATGTATAGCTATCCATGTAGCAGGTACACTCAGAGCACTAACCTTAGGCATTGGTGATTGTTTATTATCTGCTTCCACCAATCATAATCATTAAGGTCTACTCTTTGTGCCAGGCAGTGGGCTGACTTACTACCAGTAAAAACTTCTTAATGGTCAAACAGACTCATTAATCCAATACAAAGAATTACTAATGGCCAGAGACTATATGATTGTTATTGCAACTATCTTCTGTATCCTGGTTAACTGAACATTTACTAAGTATTGAGTCTCTGTTGTTTCCCCCCTTGTGCTAGATCTTATGGGAGAAATAATTGAAGTTTAAGATACAGTCCTTGCCCTCAAGAAACTTGCCTTATTGGGAAGACAAAAGGAAAATCAGACAGTTTTTTTAAAAAGCAATATCATTCTTCTCACCAATGCAATGGTACAGGAGAGTTCCAGGGGACTCATCATGGAAGAGGATCTCCAAATCCAGGGGAAAAAAAAAAGAACTGTGGAGTATAGATGCTGATTGAACCATACTATTTCTTTTGTTTTGGGTGCTGTTGTTTTTCTATTTTGAGGTTTGTCCTCATTGCTCTGATTTTCCTCTTATAACATGACTAATGCAGAAATATGTTTAATGTTATATATATATATATATATATATATATATATATATATATATATATATATAAAATTTATATCAGATTACCTGCTGTCTAGGGGAGGGAGGGGAGGGAGAGAGAAAAATCTGAAATTGGAAAGCTTGTATAAACAAAAGTTGAAAACTATCTTTACATGGAACTGGAAAAAAATAAAATACTTTATTTAAAAAAAAAAAGCAGTATCAGTGAATGAGAAATGAGTGGAGCTGACTACTGCCACAATACCTCAAGCAGTCAGATGGAGAGGTTTGACAGTGAAGCTGTAGGAGGACCCACGGTGATCATTCAGACTTACAGAGAGGAAAAAGGAAGACTTTGCTGCATCTTGTTTCTGCCCTAAATTCTAGTAAAATTTCTGTGAATTTATATTGGGTCTTTTTGCTTTTATCAGTGCCTGCAACTTCAGAATGGGACTTTAAAAAAACCTTTGTGGGGCAGCTAGGTGGTGCAGTGGATAGAGCACCACCCCCGGATTCAGGAGGACCCGAGTTCAAAGTGGCCTCAGACCCTTGACACTTACTGGCTGTGTGACCCTGGGCAAGTCACTTAACCCCAACTGCCTCACCAAAAAACCCCAAACAAACAAAACCTTTGTGTCACTTGTTTCTAAGCTACAAGACTATGCACTACAAGGAATATGGTAGGAATCAAAGTGCTAAAAATTTTCACCTGATAGAAGATGTTTCATCTTTAAAAATTTTTTTCATTCCAGATGTTTTTCACAAACTAATCAAGTTCTTTCCTACTTTGTCTGACCTGAATAGCTATTCAAGGTGTTTGTTTTTCTGCTTGAGCAGCTACAGTCTTATGTTGCCCATGTGTGTATGAAGCTACTCATACAAATAGTTCTAATAATAAAACTGAAAAGCCATCTTATGATCTTGTTACTCCTTTAGTTATTTGATATCTTTCCTAGGAAACCTGTTTGCTTTTTCTATGATTACATACACATAGCTGATGAATGAAAAGAGTCAACATGAATATTTGCGACAATTTTTATGTGGTTACTACGTATGAAGTGGAAATATTAAAATTATGCATATTGATCATTGGTGTAGTGTCATCTTTGATATGGGCAGCTAGGTGGCACAGTGGATAGATAGAATGCCAGGCCTGGAGTCAGGAAGACCGGAGTTCAAATGTGGGACCCTGGGCAAATCACTTAACGCTGTTTGCCTCAGTTTCCTTATCTACAAAATGAGGACAGGCTGAAGGAAATGGCATTATCTTTGCCAAGAAAACTCCAAATGGGGTCATGAAAAGTCAGATACGACTGAAACAACTGAACAACATCTTGGAATTTGGCAGGCTTGACATGGCATTAAAAAAAAAAATTTGCATCCAGGTGTATATCATTACTTCTCTCCCCTGGTTAGACTGTCTAGATCAGTGCCAATGTAATTTCATAAGAAGATGGTTAATATTTCATAGCCAAACCCCACCATAAGTCATAAAACCTCACTAATATTATTTGACTTGTCACTGCTTACATTCCCATGAATTAGCTGTCCCCTTGAATTGCTGAGGAGCCAATTACCAACATTAGGTGGGGCATACCTGTACCTTATTCATAAGCAAAAGTCTAAATCAGAGAAGTAATTGCTCCTAGGTAACCTTTTTGTTTTGCTCATAAAACAAAATTCCTTCCTGAGAAAATTACATTCCATCTAGCCAGTTTCTTTCTTTGCTGAAGGCTGTAGTCAGGTGCATACAATAACTTGGAACGTTGTTGTACAGTGTTTCTCTTTTATGAAAGCTTAGTTAACATTTATTAATGCTGAAATGTTTCATTTTTGCATAACAGACATTTTTAGAAGTCACTATATATTCTATGCACTCAATTATTTTCGCTGATGATTTGTTCACTGGCTGACTTTCTTTTCTTTTGTTATTGATTTCTTTGAGAAATAGGCCTACAGTGTATAACACAGTCAATGCAAAGGACATATAGGAAATAAAAGGTTTTTGTTATATAATGTAAGGCCACCATCATTAATTTCACAAATTTTATGTATTAAAACTGTTTGTGATGGTCATTATTGCAATATAATGTGTTGTAGATCCTTCCTGAACACAGAAGGAACTGTGATCTTAATTAGAACTTTGACAAGCCCAGTCTTATAAAATGATGAGATTAATGGTAATTGATGTCACAATCAATTACCATTTAGTTCATCATGGGCCTCTTAATAGGTCTATCCTTGGTACTGGCCCCAGGATGTTGATGAGTATGTGGCTGCCCTGTTCATGCTGTTACTTCGATAGGAGGGCACATTTTCAGTCAACATTTTAATGACCTCTTTTGAAATCTATTAAATTAATGACCCTGTCACATTGCTGAAACCTTTTATAACTTCATTTCAGGGTTTGGTATAACAAACCAATGTTTTGGGGATGTGTGACAGAAAATATATAAGGATTCATTTTTAACTGAACCCCAACCCATCTTATTTTATCAAAAAGTATATTTTTAACATGTAGTAAATAAGGGTACTTATGGCCTAAGCTATATAAATTGTATGTTTTTTAACGAAAATTGTTCTTGAATGATTTGTACCAACAGAAATGTTATTTACTTTTTAATATTAATGATTTATTTTATTGGGGGGGGCGGTGCTTTGTATTTAACGCCAGGTACCAAGAGGTCATGTTTGGCTGGAGGGGGATAATCTCCAGAATTCTACAGATTCCAGGTACTATGGACCTATTCCATACGGACTAATCAGAGGACGTATTTGCTTAAAGGTATAATTTACTATTTAAACCATTGGTTACTTTTTTTTTTAATTAATTAATTTATTTGTTTGTTTGTCTGTTTATTTATTTTTTTGCGGGGCAATGGTGGTTAAGTGACTTGCCCAGGGTCACACAGCTAGTAAGTGTCAAATGTCTGAGGCCGGATTTGAACTCAGGTACTCCTGAATCCAGGGCCGGTGCTTTATCCACTGCGACACCTAGCTGCCCCCCATTGGTTACTTTTTGATCATGGAAGGAAAAAAAAACATACTGGAGTGTTTTGTTTTTCATTAAAGCTACTTGAAACCTCAAGTAGCATCATGTCTTTGCAGTGAGCATGCAAACCCATTGGCCAGAACTGGTGAGTGAGTGGACTTTACTGTGGCCCATCCTAGGACAGCTAATGTGCAAAGAACAACCTGATTGCTCTCAACATCCTTGTATTTACTCATAAGGATTTTTTTGTAATTCAGTCACCTGTGTAGTGTGGTGAATAATGAAGGTGAATCTACTACCCTGAAGCAAGCTTTAATTTAAATCACAAAAGGATAGCATTTTAGCAAATTGCTTTTCTCTCCTTGAGCTATTTATTTTAGAATTTATTTTAGACTATCTATTAGACTTAGAGGGTTATGATACTAGTGGATGGAATATTAATAATCAGGAATCATGGATCTTGTGAAATGTTCCCATCTTGCATATGTGTTTCCTGTTTCTATAGAAAAGCAATTTTTATTCAAACAGGACTAAGCACAGAAAGACTAAAAAAGAACACAAGCAAACCTCTGCTAAGAGTTTTGGTCATTATGGAATAGAGAAAGAAAAAGCCATTATCCTTATTTATATCTTCCCCCTCCTTTCTGTCATGGGTAATGTGTGTGAAAAAGACAGACATGATTACTTGGGAGGGCAGGGTTAATTCCAAAAATATCTCTTAAATGGCAGAACATTTGAGAATATTCATAAGGAAATGGATAGTTTAGCCAACCAAGACCCAAATTACTTTAAGACAACGATTTGCTGTTATATCTTACTTGATGGTGGAATCAGAGATAAAAGATATGTAAACCTAATTTAACACGTAACCATAAAGCCTCTAAACATGGGTTTTAACTACAATTTTTTCCTTGAATGTTTTTCAAAAATGGTTATGGTAAAAACGGCTGCAGGAAACCAAAATGGATTATTTTCCTTAAAGATTACCAATATAACCTTATTTTTTTATGGAAAAAATGAGGCAAAACCAGATTTAGTTGTACGGTATAAGAAAAAGAATGAATGGAAATATGTAAATCTATTTCTTTAACATGGTAGAAAAGTATAATATTGAGTAACTGTTTTCAATTGGATTTCATTTTACAGATTTGGCCTCTGAATGACTTTGGATTTCTTCGTGACAGCCCCAATGGCCACAGATTTTCTGATGAGTAGCCAGCATTTAGCCAACCAAATCACTTCATTATCATATCGTGTTCCTCAAGAAACATTTTACTAAGTCACTGAAACCATGTATTTATAAATAAAATATTTGATACGGAATTTTATTTTCAAATAGGAGCTAAACAGAAGGGAGTTGAATCTTTTACTGATGTTTTACACACACAACACATACTCTCCTCTCCCTTTCCCTCTTCCACCCCCACTGAAAGCAAAAATTTGTAATTTAAAAGAAGAAAAGATTAAAGCCATCCTGGTATTTTGTGTGACCTAAATAGCTGGATATTTGGATCACTGACTCAGTTCTTTTACTTTTCAGTTGGACTTTATGTGTTCTATAGACCCAGCCAAAGAAATTCTATTCTTCCTTCTCAATTATGCTTTGGTTTGGCTACACTCACCATGAGGGTGGTGACCATTTATTTTTAATTACAGGTCAAATCTGGCTACAACAGAAACTTCCCATAATAAAGATTGCCAAGTCCCAGGTTTGGCCCACTTACTCAACAAAAAGAACAAAAGAATTTCAGCAATCCTTTGGGATTCTTGAAAATGAGCTCTGACCTGTGTTACACACAGAACACTAAATATATAGAAATATAAAACTGTTTAATGGTTACAGTGACATCTATGAAATTCACAATTATAAAGTAAGAAATAGGACAGGAAAATATTGGTTTCAAGATACCAATAACATTGTATTCCAAATTCAGAAATAGGAATACTATGTTTTTTATAATTAAAAAAATACAATCCCATTTAAAATAATTTATTGAAACCATAAATACCCATTACCTAAATTGCATGATGGGACTGGTTCTGATTCCTGACTAAAGAAGACTATTTCCTGACCCTAAAGAAGGAAGGGAAAAGCCAACCAGCAAGCCCTTTGTTTAACTATATAGAGTTAGGGTCTGATTCTATTATTATAGCTAACCCAAATTGCTCATGTTTCAGCATGGAAGGGATGGATATTATTCATAAAATAAATACCTCTTACTTATAAAGTGATTTGCAGTTTTAAAAATTCTTTCATGTACTTTAGTTCATTTGATCTTTTTTTTAAAAAAACCACCACTATTGTAGCCCCTATGAGGAAAGGAAGGGAATAAGCACCCACATCAGAAAGATCATTACAAGTGAAGCACAACACGAATGTTAAGCACTTAAATAAAGAAACAGGCCCAGGGACAATAAGTAAGTGGCCACAGATATTGTAAAAGTGGCCTAAGTTCTTATGACCTGAGTCTGGTGTCCTTTTTACCACACTATGCTGCTTCATTAATCAGATCTTCAAAATCAGAGAGAACTGGGGTCAGGTAGTATTTACAAAATGTTTATATGCAAAGAATATAGAGCTTCCCCCTAGTAGGATGTCTGGTTCCACTTCATTAATTCCTGTAATTGCCCTGTGACTTAAGTAGAGGGAAGTTCTAGATCAGTGGTACAGATGGATTCACAGAGCAAAGCCCCAACTACAAGAGACTCGCTGATACCCACTGCTTCCATTTCTTTCTTTCTTTCTGTGCTCTTAGAAGAAAACATTTTCCACCCATGGGGAAGAGAGAACAAACAAGGCCCCCAAATTCTAACGATGGGAATTCACCAAGTAACTAGATTTGTGTTTTGTTAATACAGGGGGTGGGCTCCGCTTGCCAATTTTACATTTTCTTGGCAAACTCTGAAAACAGTATTTGAGTTGACATTTCAGTAGCATTTCCAATGGACAAAAGGACTCCCACTTCTTTTCTCAGCTCTACTTGAAATCGATGTTTTCTCCAACGGACAAAGCCTCTGCCTCCCCAATGTGACTGAACATGAGAGTTTTACAGTTCCATGTACTGAACAATCTTAGCTGTGCTGAACAATTTCTATAATTAGTGAACATGTATCACAACAGATCAGGTTAACTTCTTCAGCTTCATCCTTGGAAACACAGTATTTTCCACCACATCGGCAACTGAGAGTAAAACACTGATCATCTAGAAAAAAGCCAAAATAAAAAAAGATGTGTTTTAAATGCTTATATAGCCTTTTAAACATGACACTAGTGTTGTCTACCATCATATATTACTTATATTAAGAGATAAAAGAAGCCCAGAAAAAAAAAAACAAATTTCATTAAACCATGAACTGAAAAAAGGGGCCCAAATTCAGGCAAAAAGGTAAGAATGAATACACCTGGAACCTAGAAATTCTTTGTAAGAATTTTGGTCTCCTCCCTTAGTGTATGGCATGATGCAAACAAGGCAAAGAGAGTCACACAAAGCACTACAGAGCACTGGGAGAGATCAATCAGTCTGGATGAGGCCCATCCCATCCAGAAAGGGCAATCAGACTGAAGTACAGACAGAGAGCTGTAATATGCAAATACTATCTGTGTGAGCTCTGTTAAGTTCTGGCATGAAAAAAAGTTACTTGGTGTTATACCTTAAAAGTCCGTAACTGTGACATTATTGAAATTCCAAGTAAAGAGGTTAAAAAATATAACTGCATAAATGGCATGATGGGCCAGGAACAAATAGATGGGACACAAAAGATATATATTTTTTAAAACCTAAGAATGGACAACGAAAGTGGCAGACCATAGTTAGGAGGGAATGAAACATTGGCCGCAGTCGTCCATATTCACTGGCAACCCTGAAAAATCTCTAATGTGACCAAGAAAATAGAAATTGGCACAAGTCCTGGAATAATTTATTTCAATTATCAACAGTAGTTTAGAAAGTTAAAATTGCTTTTATTTGTTATATTATGCAGACAATGAAAATAAATACAACTACCACAGCACAGGGAAAAAACTTATTGCAACTGACATCTAATTAGAAGAGAAAAAAATAGGAATCAAATCCATAAAACAGAAACCAAGCAATACCACTGTGCATTAAATTTCAAATAAGCCACCCCTGCAAAAGTTTAATTAGCAACAAAACATTCCAGTACTGGAAAACAAGCTAGGGTATTTTTGAAATCAAAGAAAAATAATAATCAATGGGATGTCAGTTTCCATTCTGACAATTACTGCGACCTTAAAAGAATCTAATAAAAGGGAGAAAAATTCAGAATGCCTTCTAACCTTTATTCCACAACATGTCTTCAAGATATATTTGGGCATCTACTGGTCCCACAGTTCTTAGGTCATCTTCTGCAAAACAAGAGTCAGATGAGATGATGCAAGAAAGATATCTAACAGCTCCTGGGATCAGAATTCTAATCAGAAAGTTTAAGGAATACACACCATTTATATGAGTAAATACCCGCTTACAAAACTTTTAAGTTATTTGGTTTTGCTAACCCCACATGTAATAAACTAAAATCTACCAATACATTAAAAATCTCTTTCAGTGGATGACTCATGCTCCAGAAGAGTTTTACAATTTTAAAATCACATATATCCCTCGAGAGTTAACCTCTCTCTCTCTCTCTCTCTCTCTCTCTCTCTCTCTCTCTCTCTCTCTCTCTCTCTCTCTCTCTCTCTCTCTCTCACACACACACACACACACACACACACACACACACACATATATATATATACACACAAACCCACACCCACCCACCACTGCCCTGCCCTCCCCCTGCCAGGAATCACATAATTACATAGTATTTGCTTTGTAGATAGATATTTTTAAATATGCAGGCTTCCCCCTGGAGAATGTAAGCTCCTTGAAGGCAGTAGTGGTTTCTTGTTTGTATCTCCAGAGCCTAGCTTAGTGCTTGGCACACAGCATGTGCTTAATAAATATCTGTTGACTGACTGACTCGTCACTTTATATGTGTGTGCATGCGGGTAATGTTCAAAGTGTCATGTCCTAAGTAACAGCTAAAAGGAGTACATCAAAGGCTCCTGGGGAAAGACTCCCTTCTGAATATTCTGATCTCAAAGAACTGAGTCACGGTTCAGGAGAGTCACAGCACTGACATTTCCCTGTCTCCAAGCCGCTCTGGAATTCCACCTGAGTCCAAGAGAAGTGGAAGGAACTCCAGTAGGGAGGACAAGAGGCGCTGGTGGGGGTGCTGGGCTTTGTTTTCAAAGGCACATTGTTTTCAGCATGCTTGTAAAGCAATGTTAAAAAGAAAGTAAAATCCCTCCACGACATTTTCTTCAGCTGTGCCTCCAGTCTACCTCTTGTTCAGCTGCTGAGAATGCCTGCCTTTGTTCCATTTTGTGAGTGCTTGCAATTTAATTATATTTAATAACTGCCTGTTCAAAATGTATTGGTGAATTACACAATTTTATAGTAGATGAAAAGATTATACAATATTTTGAACTCACTATGGCTTCTCATTAAGGTATGTCAAATATTCTATCATTCTAGAACCCTGCCCAGTGGCTTCCCCATCTCAACAGGGCTTAACTGCTGTTTCAAGTGTCCTTTTACCCTTGTATTTTCACCAAGGCTTTTGTTATGCACATAAAAATTGTTTTAACAGTTTTAAAACAAAATATTAACAATTTAACTTTCACATTCAACAGAATACATGACTTTTGACACACTTCAGCCTGACAGTTCTAATTAAAACAGCAAACCACAAATCCGAAGTATTTCAGACATCAAATTGTAAAATATCTGAGTATCACTAAAGGAGAATGAGAGGTGGGGGTGGGGATGAGGATGGAGATGGGGAAGGACTCAGAGGTTTACTCATCCACCTTCGAGTCAGTCTGGTATTCAGCACTGGGTGCAGTTTGCTATGAATGTTATCAGCGAAAAAAATTAAATACTTATTTGAATTTAACTGCTGAAAAGTATAATTAGATAGCACTTAAGATTTACATGTTTCTTCAAAATGCAATGTTAATTAATAGTCAATTTGTCTATATTCCTTGGCCATCTTCTATAACACTAAAGCATTCTTCTAATTTCACCCCAAATCCACATTATATATCCCCAGGGAATAATATATGTACATCTGAAGCAGTTTTGGTGATTTAAATTAAAGCAAAACAGACAAGTTGCAGCTAATGTTAAGATCAATAAAAACCTTGCTGGGCTAACCTAGTTCTGAACACCTGTAATCACACATCTTTATGAGGCAATTAACCCATTCATATCTCTATTCTGAAAGTGATTTTTTTTTTAAATGAGATAAGGAGCAGATACAACTAGCTGGTCTTCATCCTGCTGTGACCCGCTGCCTTCACAGGAATGCTACTATTATTCTCCATTATGTAGCACTTGGTCCCCTTTCTACATACTGTTTTATTTTTTGCCTGCTCAAAAAAATGATTTAACTTTTATTATTTCCCTTCCTTTTATTGTTTTACTCATGGCAAAAAAATGTTTTAAAGCTAACCCTAGTTTTTAACTAAAACATAAACTGAGGCCTTGATGATGATAACTGAATAAGTTAATAAAAGTAGTTCATCATTCTTTTCCATGATCTATGACTACATCCCAATGATATGAGATGAACACTTTCATCTTTAAGTAAGGTAAGAAGAAATGCTGGGAGAAAGAAGCAAGGGTCTGTGGTTATCTCAGGAAAAGATTGGCTCCCTAGAGGACGGTATTAAATGGGTGGAGTGGGACACAGAAACAGAAGATGAGGCTAATGAGACAACAGAAGATCATCTGCTGGAACAGGAGTGCCAGCAACCTCCCCCAAGAAACACATCAATGGGTTTTTCCATAGTGATCAACCAGGTCCATTATTGGAATTGTAATTAGAAGATTTGGTTCTCATTCCACTATAGCCTCCCACCTCTTCTCACCCCCCCCCCAATCCAACAACTTACACTAAACCTGTAATTAGCTTTGATAACCATCTAGTAATCAGGTATGGCATTTGTGAAACAGAAGATGCTGGTTGTCTACTGAGGCATTCAATAATAATCCATATGGAAGGTGGGGGCATTAAAGTTACATAATTTTCAGTTTCAACTAGAAATGATCATGCGAATGCATCTCAGCACTCTCCAGTTAAATTATCTTTCAAATATGATTTTTAAAAAACCAACTGATCAATCCCTGTTCTGGCTGTGATTTTTAGATAAATTAACGAATTCAAGATTTTCATTCTGAAATCTTAACTGCTAAATACAGGAAGATGACAAATTCGACTAGTTCGAAAGACCCTCATTCTTTTAAAGTGGGGTCATATTGTTTGCTCACTCTGATATTCAAAAGAATACATATTGTGGATTGAGGTTAGCAGGAGATTCAGCAAGTGAAACCCTGAAACTGCTTACATTTTGATAGCTGTGTATTGCAGCTTAAGAAAGAATCCTAAAAAAAGATAATGATAAAAATCAAATAATTTATGTGGTTACTTGAAAAAGAATCTTGCAGTCTTTACAAGTATAGGCCCTCCTGACCTTGTGTTCTATTGGATTTGTCTGACAACAAGAGGTGAAAGAATTCAGTGGCTCCATTGTCTCAATAGTGGGATCTAAGAAAACACTGGCAGGGCTCATCAGAGAGGTTTATGAGCCTGCAATTCAAAGAGATTCAAAGGAAAAATCTACAGAGATTCTTTCAGGCTGAAGAATAACATTAAATAACTATTAGCAGCTTGCTTCAGTAAAGCTTACTAGAGCCCTCGCTGGGTCATTCACAACTTTTTGAAAGAGGAAGGGTTTTTCAGCTCCATTTAGGATACAATAAATATTTCTTATTTCTTGGATGAAACCAAATGTAATACTAGCCTCCCCCCCCCCCAATGACTGTAAAATTCCTAAAACAAATCTTTGTTCAATGTCTAAACAATCACACTACCAAATCCTTTTAAACTTTCTAACTACACTTAAAGTTATTTTTTTTAAAGCGGAGAAGGGATGCTTAAAGTTCAAACATTACTGGGGGGGGTGGGGGGGGGCGGCGGCTGAGAAGTCTCAATAAACCTAACATAAACAAAAAGATCAAGTCCATCGGAAGCCCTGCCATTATTCATGTACGGCTGTGATACAATACTTAAATACATTAGGTTATTGGTACATACACAATTTTCTAATTTAATTCGAAATTTCTTATTTCTAAATGAACACATTTTTATCTGAGTTGGAATTGGACATTTATTAAGAAGTACTTAAAATGTATTTCAAATAATTAGGTTACCTACATGTATGTTAAGAAGGTGAGTTTCCTTGAAAAATAACTATTTTCCTGTAACTTTAAATACTCTTGAGATTTGTCATTCTTACAATTCATTAAACTACACATAATTAAATTTCTCACTAAAAGGTTTGAAGAAAACGGTCACTTTCACTGTTCTTGACAAGTTTATGTTAGAATAAAAGCCTTTTGCTCCCTTTAGAAAGACTTCATAGTGAGGCAACATTTAAGTTGAAACCTGTTCATTAAATCATAAAAGCACTAGATTCCTCACCCAGTTGAATGAAAGAGTCACAGCTACAAGGTTTTCCACAATCTAAGAAAAATTACCAACAACTCGTAGCTTCATTATGGACTTGGGGAAATGCAGGGGGGTTGGTGGTTTTTTTAAGAGTATGAACTGAATACTAGTGGAAAAGTACTGCATGTTAAATAGCAAGAATTGGGATCTCTTTCTGTTTAGCCACAGTATAGGTGGAGCACACAGAAAAAAGAGGATCCAGCCTGATCCACAGAAATGTTCATTCCTGGTTCTGAGGAAGAAGGTGGTTTAGTTCCCACGGCCTGTGTTTGATGAACACACTGACAAAGGGCCAACTCTTATCTCCTCTGATTGCCAGGGTGTTCTACTCCACCAGGAAATGAACTGAGGAGCAATCTATTTCTCGTATTTCACCTAACTGAGCAAGGCAATGCAGCAAGGAAACAACTTTTGGTCACTTCCAATTTAATCTGGATTTGTAATGTAATATGAAGCTCAAAGTATTTAGCTGTTATCAATCCCATTAAATGTGATTTGCCATAATCAAAGCACAGTCTACATTAATAACAAGGCCTTAGGTGGCAAAACCAACTCTAGAGCCTAAGATTCAATGTGTATTACAGCAGTCTTGTATGCCTTCCCAGGATCCAGATGGTGTGTTTTTTGATTTAAGAGACTCCCAAGTTCCAATTCTGCCTCAGACACTTAGCAACAGCTGAGTGATATTAGGAAAATTACCAACTTCCCTAAGCTTCCATTTCCTCATGTGTAAAACAAGAAAGTAGCATTTCCTCCTCTTTAGGAATATTGTGAAGCTCAAATGATAGAATGTCTATAAAGTGTTTTGCAAATCTCAGTGTTGTATAACTGCATTTCAAAGAAAAATATCATTTATTCAGAGTCAGAAGAGACCTTTAAGGTCATCCTTTTTAGGAACCAACTTCATTTTAGAGATGAAGAGACTGACTGAAGTCTAGAAAGTCTAGGTGATTTGTCTAAGGTTTGAAATCAGATCCTGTGACTTGAAATTCAGGATTCTTTCTCCTGACATCATAATGTGAATTGCTGTTATTGCTTTTATTATTATCAGTAATAAAAAATGGACAGGATTTGGACAGAGAATGAGAAAGTAGGCAAGGAGGGCTAGATCAAAGGCATGGAGGAGGACAGAAAAAAAGTCTGATTGTGATTCCCATGGCAAAGGGAAAAGGAGAGGTCTGGGCCACACTGTGGAAGGCCTCGAATTCCAGGTTAAATAGCTTGGTTTTGTATGAGGAGCCATTAGAAATTTCTGAACAAGGTGATGAAATGAAAATGTTATTTTAGAAAAGTTCATCTGGTGATGAGGCAGCATGACATTGTGAACACAGCGTGGCCAATAGTAGGTGCTTAATAAATGCTTATTAACTGACTGCTTGACATAGCCTTGGGGGTAGAGGTGGCCTTGAGGTCAGGTTCAACAGGCACTGCCAAGCACTAACAGACCTTTGGTGACTCACTAGGGATGGTTACAAGGCAGAGGGGGAGGCTAAAGATGACTCCAAGATTCCAGTTCTGGGAATCAGGAATGCTGATCAAGTTAAAAAACAGAGAAGAAAGCTGTTCTGCTTTGATTTTTGGAGAGGGGAGTAGAGGCTCCTCAGCTGTGGACAAGCTAGACATGGTAGAGCAACACCTACCTTGAAATTAGTTCCTAAAATTCTAATTGCATCCTTAACAAAAGGCATATGAATGAATAAAAAATAAATGACCTAAATACTGTATTATTTTCATAAGCTTTTAAAACATTATCGGTGATCAACAATTCTGCCACTCTAAAACTCTGCCTGTAAAAGTCTCTCTCTCTCTCTCTCTCTCTCTCTCTCTCTCTCTCTCTCTCTCTCTCTCTCTCTCTCTCTATATATATATATATATATATATATATATATATATATATATATATATATATATATATATTTGGGGGGGCAGGGCAATGAGGGTTAAGTGACTTGCCCAGGGTCACACAGCTAGTAAGTCGAGTACCTGAGGCCACATTTGAACTCAGATCCTCCTGAATCCAAGGCCAGTGCTTTATCAAATCTATTTTAATATGACTCCAGTCCTACTCACTGGTCCATGGTTCTGTGTAACATTAAAACAACAACAACAAAAAAACAAACCTAAGCATAAAAATGCTACCACAAAGAAGACAAAAACTTTAGTTATATACAATATTCCAGTGATTAATTAAAGCAATGTTCTGTTTATTTTTTTAATACATGAAGAAGCTAGGTGGTGCTAGCTAGAATGCTGGGCCTGGAGCTAGAAAGACCTGAGTTCAAATCCCTCCTCAAATGCTTACTAGCTGTGTGACCCTGGGCAAGTCACTGAACCTCTGTTTACCAGTTGTGGTATATGAATGTGATGGAATACTATTGTGTTGTAAGAAACGATGAGCAGGCAGATTTCAGAAAAACCTGGAAGGACTTGCATGAACCGATGCTGAGTGAGATGAACAGAACCAGGAGAATATTGTACAGTTTCATCAACATTATGTGTTGATCAACTGTGCTAGACTTGACTCTTCTCAGCAACACAATGGGCCAAGATAGTTCCAAAGGACTCATGATAAAAGAAGCTCTCCAAATCCAGAAAAGAAAAAGAACTGCTGAATCTGGATGCA
This sequence comes from Dromiciops gliroides, assembly GCF_019393635.1. Lineage (NCBI taxonomy): Eukaryota > Metazoa > Chordata > Mammalia > Microbiotheria > Microbiotheriidae > Dromiciops > Dromiciops gliroides. The sequence continues at coordinate 39,385,793 of NC_057866.1, forward strand.
GATCAAACCATACTATTTCTATTGTTTTTGTTGTTGTTTTTCTTTTTTGAGGTTTTTCCTTTTTGCTCTGATTCTTCTCTTATAACATGACTAATGCAGAAATATGTTTAATGTGACTATATATATAACCTATATCAGATTACTTGCTGTCTTGGGGAGGGAGGAGGGAGGGAAAGGAGGGAGAAAAATTTGAAATTAGAAATCTTATAGAAACAAATGTTGAAAACTATCTCTAAATGTAACTGGAAAATAATAAAATATTTATATGGAAAAACTAAAAAAAAGAAAAGAAACTCAGTTTACCTCAGTTTTCTCAATTGTGGTTGATGCCAAGAGAATACAACCCTGGAAGGTCACACCAAAGAACCATCAAAGGTGTGTAATATATGCAAACCACTAAAATATTTCCCACTGCATCTTTGAAGAACTAAAAAGGGAACTTTTAGAATCTGTTTTATATTAAAGGGCAGAGAACAAATACATTTGCTGGTGATGCTATCCATGGCTTTGTCTTTACTAATGCAGGGGAATAGCATCTGCTATTAATTTTTATATGTGTACTTTTTGTCTTAAAAAAATAACCTATACCTGAGGACATTTGAGAAAACTAGTTCCTACAGGGAAGGCTATAAAACTTGAGTCACTAAGTTCAGCAAGCAAGGTTCGTTATACCTTAACTGAACCTGCTTCTGTATTGAGCCAAGGAGCCATTTTTCGTAGATGGACCAGTGGTTTCGTAGTTAGAGAAATCCCACCTCTGACACACATTAACTGGATAACCTTAGGCAAATCATTTAAACTCTAGGGTCTCCAGTTTCCTCATCTGTAAATTGAAAAGGTTGGACTAGATGGCTTCTGATAGTTCCCAGCTTTAAATTTGTGATGCTGTAATCATAGGAGTTGAGAGGTGGAGGAGAATTGAGATTAGAACTTGATCTGATGGGACAAGTTCAACAGTAAGACAGGCTTTGAATAGGAAAAGAGGACAGGAGTCCCCTTTGGGGGGATGGGAGGCCAGACCCAAGAAGGCATTATCACCGCAAACTGCAAAGAGGGGGGCCACACACCAATCTAGGGCAGCGGGGGAGAAGGCAAGCTTCAAGGTGACAACTATTTATTAAGATAAAATGTACAGGGGCAGCTAGGTGGTGCAGTGGATAGAGTACCGGCCCTGGAGTCAGGAGGACCTGAATTCAAATCCAGCCTCAGACACACACTTACTGGATGTGTGACCCTGGGCGAGTCAACCCCAACTGCCTCACAAAAAAAAAATAAATAAAATGTACAACTGAAGGCCACTCAGGTAAATGGGTTGAGGAACTCAGCATCTCTAGGAGCTTGAGTCATCAGGATTGGAGAGAAATTGTAGCCAAATCAGTTCAGGGTGAGTTGAAGAACAGGAAAAGAATCTCTAGAGGTTCAATAAAAGTATCTCTCACTCAAGGAGTTAGGGCAAAAGGAGAATATCAAAGGAGCTCCAGGGAAATGAGGATCTTCAGGAGAGGTGAATGAGGCTTCTATAAAGCAAAGTGGGGGGGGCAGCTAGGGGGCTCAGTGGATAAAGCACGGGCCTGGATTCAGGAGGACCTGAGTTCAAATTCTGTCTCAGACACTTGACAAGACCCTGGGCAAGTCACTTAACCCTCATTGCCCTGCCCCCCCCCCCCAAAAAAAAAGTGAAGAAGGAGTCTGTAAAGGATTCGAAGGAGACAAGCAGACTACTGAGATGCCAAAGGGAGGATAACATTGGCTTCCTGCTCCTAACCCAGGTCAGGAAATCATGGCACTCAGCCCAGAGGACTCTGTCCTGGATCTAGCCACTGGGAATACCGAAAGTTTGCAATCTCCAGCCTGAGCTGTTCCTGAAAGCCTGGACTAATACCGTCCTCAACACCCCCAAGAAATCAACGGCAGGACAGTGTAAAGATTGAAGTCAGGAAGGAGGCTGGGAGAATTAGTCAACAGAAAAAAAAATCCCACAATAAGAAGTTATTATGGTAATAGGGATCCTCCAGACACTAACAAAAGAAGATTATGACTCCCAAATGTCAGCAAGCAAAGATAAGCACAATTTGGGTACAAATTCAACTGGAAGCAATGAAGCAAGCTTTAAAAAGTTTTTCAAAAAATGTTTTTATAGGGGCAGCTAGATGGCGCAGCGGATAGGCACCGGCCCTGGAGTCATGAGTACCTGAGTTCAAATCTGGCCTCAGACACTTAACACTTACTAGCTGTGTGACCCTGGACAAGTCACTTAACCCCAATTGCCTCGCTAAAAAATAAAAATAAATAAATAAATAAAAGTGTTTTTATAAATGTAATCAGAGTGTAAGAAGAAAAAAAAAAACTGGAAGAGAAATGAGAAACCTGGAAGAAAGAAATGGAAAGGAATTATAGCTTGCCACAAGAGGTACAAAGCCTTGCACAATCAACAAGCACCCTGAGAATTACCAAGGAACCAAACAGAAGCTAATATGTGCATGAGACAACAAAAACATGTATATTTTTTTAAAAAATCAAAAGACATGGGGCAGCTACGTGGCGCAGTGAATAGAGCACCAGCCCTGGAGTCAGGAGGACCTGAGTTCAAATCAGGCCTCAGACACTTGACACTTACTAGCTCTGTGACCCTGGGCAAGTCACTTAATCCCAATTGCCTCACCAAAAAAATTAAAAATAAATAAAAAATAAAAAGACTGAAAAAAATAGGAGAAAATGTAAAGTATCTTGTAGCAAAAACTGACCTAGAAGACAGATCAATAAGAGATAACTTTAAAAGCATAGGACTATCTAAATGCCATGACCAAAAAAAGAGCCTAGGCATCCTATTTTTAAAAATCCTAAAATACTGTCCAGATGTCTTCAAACCAAAAGGTAAAGTGAAAATAGTAAGAATCCATTTGTAACTTCTAAAAAAAAATACAGAATGAAAACTCAGGGGGGAAAAAAACAACAAATGAAAACTCTCAGGAATGTTATAGCCAAAATCCAGAGCTTCTAGATCAAAGAATAAAAAATACTGCCAACAGCCAGAAAGAACTCAAGTACTGAGGAGCCATAGTCTTTGGAATATATTCCAAAAAGTGAATCAGATAAACTTATAACCAAGAATAATTTATTCAGAAAGTCTGCTTCCTATCGGGAATGGAGGTGGGGGAGGAAAGGCAGCCCTTTAAGAAAATAAAGGACTTCCAAGCATTCTCGATGAAAAGACTAGAGCTGAATAGCCAGCCACTTCTGAAGTTCAAAAACTGGAGTCAAGAGAAACTTAAAAAAGGTAAACATGAACATTCATGAGAAAGCAGATAAACTGTTTACATTCTAACTGTGGAACTATGATACATGTGTCCCCCCTGAAGCCTATCATCATCAGAGAATAAAGAGGGAATCCAATTAGAAAGAAGGACTAGGAGTGGTCCCATCCTGATGTTAAGGAATGAGAGGAGAGGAAGGCCAGGGAAAATATTTCCCATAATTGGGACCCCCAAATAAAAGTTCATACAAATGAGGAGGAAAGAGTGGGGGGAAACAGCTGACACTTGAACCTTGCTCTCATGTGAACTGGTCAAAGGGAGGAAGGATATACACACACAAAATTGGGTACAGAAATACATTTCAATCTACAAGAAAATAGAAAGGAAAAGGGAAGACAGAGGATAGATTAAGGGAAGGCTTTATCCTAAGCAATATAAACTATCAAATGTACAAAAATACATTGTGTCCCCAAAGTCTTAGTAGTCTTAGGTCTTAACAGCTTAAGCTATTAATATTTTAAACTGTTATGGCTTAAAATTGCACTGATAAGGGGCAGCTAGGTGGCGCAGTAGATAGAGCGCTGGCCCTGGATTCAGGAGGACCTGAGTTCAAATCCAGCCTCAGACACTTAACACTTACTAGCTGTGTGACCCTGGGCAAGTCACTTAACCCCCACTGCCCCACAAAAAAAAAAAAAGGAAAAAAAAAAGAAAAGGAAAAGAAAAAAGAAAAAGAAATTGCACTGATATTTTTGCAATCCAATGTATTTATAGCGGCTCTTACTGTGGTGGCAAAGAACTGGAAACTGAGGGTTTTCCAGCAATTGAAAGGCTGAACAAGTTATAATATGTGCAAGGTAATTCTATTATACTGTAATAAATGAAGGGGATAGTTTCAGGGAAACCTGGGAAGACTTGTGTGAACTGATACAGAATGGAGGTGAGAACCAGAACAATTTATACAATGAGCATATTGTAAAGACAAAAACTCTTAAAGAATTAGGAACTGTCAGTCAGTCAATAGACATTTAAGAAGTGCCTACTTTGTGCCAGGCACTGTGATAAGCACTAGAGATACAAAGAAAGACAAAGGACAGTGCCTGCCCTCAAGAAGCTCACAGTCCAATACCGGAGACAGCATGGAAATATGTCGCCCCATGCTGTTACAGGACAAATAGGAAGTAATTAACAAAGGAAAGGCACTGGGATGTAGAGGGGACGGGTAAGGTTTCCAGGAGAGAAGCCAGGGAGGCCAACTGTCCAAGGGGAAGAGAAGCTGTCTGGCATGAGGGACACCCAAAGAAAACGTCCAGAGCGAGAAGTGTCTTTTTCATGGAGGTCAATGTCACTGGACTGAAGAGAGGAGCTTTTGGGGAGTAAGATGTCAAAGGAATGGAAAGGCAGGAGGGGGTTAGGTTCTAAAGGGCCTTGAGTGCCAAAAAGAGTATTTTGTATTTGCTCCTGGAGGGATTTACGGAGGAGGAGGAGGAGGGGACACGGTCAGACCTGAGCTTTAGGAACATCCCTTTAGTGGCTGAATGGAGGATAGACTGGAGTGAGAGAGACTTGGGGCAGGCAGACCCACCAGCAGCTACCGCAATAGTCCAGGTGTGAGGGAAGGGGACCTGCACCAGAGGGGTGCCCGTGTCCGAGGAGGGAAGAAGCGTATTCAAGAGATGTTACAAAGGTGAAGTTGGCAGTGAGAAGTCGAGAATGACAGTGAGGTTGCACCCTAGGGGACTGGCAGGATAGTAGTGCCCTCGAGAGGAAAAGGAAGTTTAGAAGAGGAGAGGGTTTGGAGGGGAAATCATGAGTTTTGGGGGATGTGATGAGTTCAAGAGGTCTACTGGACACCAAGTGTAAGATGTCTGAAAGGCAGTTGGAGCTGGGAGATTAGAGGGTCAATGAAGAGGTTAGAGCTAGATAAGATTTTAGAATCATTAGCAAAGAGATGGGTAATTAACTCCATGGAAGGTGATGAGATCACCAAGTGAAGTAGCACAGAAAGAAGAAAAGAGGCTCTGGGAGAGAGCCCTGTGGGACCTCTGCAGGTTAGTGGCATGACCAGGAAGAGGATTCAGCAAAGGAGACAGAAAAGGAGCCATCAGGGAGGAGGAGAGCCAGGAGAGAGGGGTGTCCTGAAAACTTAGGGGAAGAGGGTGACGGACAGTGTCTGAGGCTACAAAGAGGTCAAGGAGAAGGAGGACAGTGAAAAGGCCACTGGACTTGGCAATTAAGAGATCATTCATAACATGGGAGATGGCGGTTCCACTTGAATGAGGAGGCTGGAAGCTGGACAGCAGGGAATTCAGAAGAGAGTGAGAGGAGAAAGTGGAAGCACTGTTGTAGATGACCTTTTTGAAGAGTTTAGCCAGTGGGGATGGAAGGATCAATTTAGGGTTGTTTGAAGATGAGAAGCATAGCATGTTTGTAAGCAGTAGGAAATGCTGATCAATACTATGACCAACCAGAATTCCAGGGGACTCAGGGAAAGATACTACCTACCTACCTACCTACTGTAATGATTGGAATGATGCCACCTACTGGAGACTTGCTGTGGGAAAGCTCCACCATGAGGAAAATGCCTCAGAGACATTGTGGCTTTTCCTTGGCATCAGGAAATGACGTTTGCTCATGGGTGCTGTCTATCAAGGCTACCAGCCAATCAACTTGAGGAGCCTCCTATGGTCTGGGAGGAAACAGGAAGGAGGAAAGGGAGCCTGCTCGGAGAGCTCGGGGCTTTTTGGGTTCCTGACTTGATGGTGGCGGTGGCAGAGGACTTCACAGGAAATTTGAGGAAAGATAGGAATGCCAGGCTGTTGGAATTCTGTTCTCAATCTTTTTCTTTCTATTTTCCAATAAACCCTTAAAAACCTAAACTTGTTTTATCAGTGATTTTAGTCAGTTTCCCCCAAAACTGGGGGAACAGATTAGAATCCACATTTAGAATCTTAAATTACATACTACCTACCTACCTCCTTATAGGCAAAGGACTCAGGGTAGAGAATGGAATTTTTTTTTTTGGACATGGCTAATAAGGAAATCTGCTTGATAATACACATTTGTAATAAGGGTTTTGTTTTTCCTTCTTTCTCAGTAGGAGGTGGGAAGGGGATTTTTGTTAAAAAATTATTTTTAATCTAGGAAATGGAAGGGTGGGGGTGACCACTTACTTGTTGGAGATAACAGGGATTCTTTTCATTTTGGGTTGAACTAGATGGTTCCTTTCCAACTCTCAAATTCTGTGATTCTGTGAGAATGGCCTGAAGCCTGTAACAGGATTGGGCAAACTGACTCTTTCTTAACTTAAGGTCCATGAACTTATATATTTTTTAAAATGTTGATACCTATATCTCAATGCAATTAGTTCCTTTTGTAATCCTTTGTACTTTATTTTATGCATTTAATAAGGTTAAGAACCCCTACTCAAAAGATAAAATCATGATATTGGGGGGCATGGTAGGGGGATGAACATCAATGCAGGGAGAAAAGTAGTATCTTATGCACATATTTGAATGGAATACCATGGTTGGTTTTTAAGACTTCTATGACCATGTAATTTTTAAACTGCACTTTTTCTTTATAGTGAATATGCAAATGGACTTACAATCTCTATTTGAGAGTTCCTTACAACAATGGATATCTCAACCCACTATGCCTGCTTATCCTGCTTGAGTTTCCTTCACATTCTTTGAAAAGTTTGCCCCTCAGGTGGAGGCAAGGAGCATGTATTCCTGGATGGGAACTTTCCTCAATTTCTCCCCATATCCAGAGGCTGTCCACTAGTCATCCCTAGTCCTCACCATGTGACTAGCCTGTCCTCAAAGTCTGTCATAAAATCCTTTGACATCCTTTACTCAGGTTTTTCTTTAGTCTCTCATTGGTTACATGTTGCAGCCTGCTCACACCCACTTTTCCACTGACCTCTCTCTCTGAGTAATCTTCATCTTTACTTTTTTGGAGAGAGCAGTGTTCCACTTACTACCATAAAGAAACATCAGTAATATATTTGTAATGAAAAAATAGGTCATTGCTGTTGTGTGACATTTGGGTTCAGTAAAAGTGCTCCATAGTATTCGAAAAGCAATACAGGTGCTCTCTTCATTTTTTATATTTATTTTTTTTAAACTATGGATCCAGCTTAGGGTTCATCTGTAACTGTTTGTTCCATGTATAAATACTTTACAGTAAGTTCTATAATGTCTATCCAACTGCATTTGGAAATTTGGGCAATAGATATTTTTCATCCATTCAGTTTTTCCTGCGTGGATGGATAGGCCAAACTCCAATGAATGGTTATTGTTTTCTTGCAGAAGGTTCTGCAACTTCTTCAGGCCTGATGCAATTGACAAAATGTAATTTGCAAAGAAGAGCATCTGGAGGAGCACACCATCTATAAGAAAACTCTCTTTGAACTATACCCTACCCTACACTAGATCTCCTCCATCACAGTGTCAAATGCTTTTGACAAGAATACATCTTCTCTTTTTATGACTCACCTGATACTGTCATAGGCAATGAGTCAAGTCTCCCCATCAGTATATGGATGGGAGACATTGAGAATAATCCTGATAAGGGGCACTTTGTTTTTTGGCCAAATGCTTTTTTTGTAAACTACAGTCTATAGCTTTCAGTCAGTGGTGAGATGGTAAAGATGTAGTATACTGCTAAATATCATTTGTGAAAGTCTGTTTGTTCCTTATTAATATCCGCAATTAGCATACTCTTTATTTATAGATGGAGGCAACTAGGTGGCACAGTGGATAGAGTGCTGAGCTTGGAGTCTGGAGTTCAAATCCAGCCTCAGACCAGCTGTATCATGCTGGGTAAGTCACTTCACCCTGTTTCCCTCAATTTCTTCATAGAAGGAAATGACAAACTATTCCAATATCTCTGCCAAGAAAACCCCAAATGGGATCACAAAGAGTTGGACATGACTGAAAAACAACTGAACTCATACAACCTCTGAAGGAAACTAGGTGGCACACTGGACAAGAGTGAGGAAGCCCTGTGTTCAAATCCAACCTTACACATTTGCTAGCTATGTGATGCTGGGCAAGTCATTTGCCTCAATTTCCTCATCAATAAAATGGGATAATAGCAGCACCAATCTAGACTGTTGTGAGGATGAAATGAGATATTATTTTTTAAAGTGCTTAGCTTGTGCGTGGCACAAGGTAGTCACTATGTAAACGTTCATTCCTTTCCCTTCCCTTTCCTTTTTGCAGAGTAGATGGGGGAGTAGCCAGACAGAACAGCAGGTTTTGGTTTTCATATTCATTTTCTTAAAAGAAAAAAAATCAACACAATTTGAGGGGGATTTTCCTCCTTTAAAAGAAAATATCTTGTAAATTGAAGCCATCACAATTCTATTGCCTCCAGTGGGGATTTCTTCCATACATATTTCATCCAATCTGGCTATTTTTCCCATCTTTGTTCTCCTTAGTGACACTTCACCACAAAGGCTGTGATGTTCGATTCCACATTCCTTGAGAGAGAAAACAGATTGCTGTAATCATTTTTGAAAAGAATGTCCATTTTTCCTTTTTTGTAGTCCTTTTCCATTTCCATCCTTGCACGCTGCTGAGATGGCTTGACTTAGATGGATATCTTGCCAAACTTTCTACAGGTTTCACACCTTTCTTAACTTCCCCAACTGCTGGTGCCTTCTCTTTGCCTTTCTTTGCATTCCTAAGTGCTCAGGACATAGTTGGCACAAAATAATAAAAGTCTGACTTGACTTGACCTAAGTCTAAGTTTTGCTTCTAACACATACTAGCTGTATAACCACATAAAAATTACTTAACTTCTAAATGTGCCCACTCAGCTCTCAAAGACTATTAATTACAGAGGATCTGCCCATCACATTGGTAAAAGGTGTCTCTATAACCAAGAACTTGTTATACAGAAAATATCTGTTAGAACTGGAAATAGGTCATCACTCAGATGTTAATAACTGTTCTTTGCACTAATATTCCCTATGAATTGTAGAATACATAGCCTTCTCTTAAATTCCTAGCTGGGACAACTCATCTTCTTGCAAGATAGAATCAGCCTTAGTACTCATACCTCAAAACTAGCCTCTGCCCCTCTGATTGGAGGACACAGCCATGAACTCCAAAGCCTCCACTTCAAGAGAGGGCTAAGGATACACATTTCCTCATTCATTTCCCACCTCACTGATCTTCTTTGGGACTTCTATCACTTCTATCTCCACCATGTCCCAGGAAGCTCATCACCCAGCAAGATGGAATAAGCCTTGGTGGTCATATCTCATCGGTACTTATTTCCTCCTCTTCCTCTTGTGTATTGTCTTCCTCCATTGGAGAGGCAGGGACTGTCTTTCTCATATCCCAAGCACTTAGCATAGTCAGTGCCTGGCACATAGGAGATATTACATAGATGTTTATTGATGAACTACAGAAACTAGAAATATAGCGTTGATCTTCTCTGTATCTATTTATTCTACCAGTATAATAAAAATACTTATGAGATTAGCACTACTAAAATTTCAAGACAACAGACCAGCCAGCCACATTGAAAAATGTACAACCTAACGAACTTCTTTATAATTTCAAGCACTAAAGGTTTGGAGCATTTATCTGAACCAAACACAAAGTTCTTAATCTTAGATTTGCCTAGAAATTTCTAAAGAAATTAGTTACAACCTTAAAAAATTTAAAACTGTGAAATATATAAAGCAATCTAATAGAATCTGTTACATTAAGGTATACTGGAACTATTCCATTTAAGCCTTTGAACCAAAGGTACCAAGTCCAAACTAATTAATATTTCAGGGTTCTCTTGAGAATAATGGGGAAAAACACAACAAACTAGAAGAGCTGGATCATCTCTTTTTGCATTACCTCTTGACCCTCATTGACAGGAGTCTGTTGCTCATTTTTAACCCTGTTTCCTCCTGTTTTTCACTGTTGGTCTAACCTACATCATCTTCACAAGATTCAGACCCTGACTTGATTTCAGATCCCTGGAGTTCTGTCTCTTTGGACATCAGGCTTCTAGTCAATTTCACTGAAATGCTGTTAAGAGTACACATGCCATGGAGTGGCAAAAATGCAGAGTGACAAGGGAAGTACATGCCCTGCAGCCCTTCAGGTGCAGTTTGGCCCCCTACACCGGCCATAGTCCTAGAGAGAAGGAGAGCACCCAGAAGGCTTCACTGGTGTCTGTGAACCAATATAAGCTGTGTTTGGGATAACATTTTTTCCTGGTAATGAAATAATGTGAACTCTGGTTATAAGAACCAACAGTCAGGCATTCAATGGATAACCATAAATAGAAGCACTTCTTACTTTTCTACTACCACTTTAGAAGGGGGCAGGAGGAAGATGACCACATATGATTATAACAAATACATGACCAACACTCAGGTCTTCCTTAAAGTTAATATGAAAATTTTTGCAATGATACAATTCAGTTCTCAATAGGCCTCAAAAATAAGCAAGTTTACCAGAATCGCAGAATATTAGACCTAAAAAGGCTATTTCAAGATTATCTAGACCACTCCATTTTGCTAATATGGAAAATAAGTCACAGGGAGCTATGTTACTTGACTAAAGCTGGTCACTTGATCAAGGTCAAAGAGCTAGTTAGGCCTATAACAAATTGGCACAAAATCCAGTGTTAACACAATTTTCTTATGAAGTATTTTTACATTACATGTTGGTTACAAAAGAAGGAACATTTAAATTTAATAAAACAACTCATTCTGAAAATACACTTGTAGGTTTGGAATATGGCATTAGCTTCACCCTACAATGTTGCATACAGACTACTCCGCCTTTGTTTCTGAAATCAAGTTTTGGTAACCTTAGCAGTGGGGGAGTTAAAATGTCTGTGAGAGAAGAGGTTTGATGGTGTGCCAATGTACAATGGAAGGGAATTCAATAACAAGCTGGAGAGACAGTGGGCTTTTATCAGAACACTGCAAAGTGTTGGTGGCTACCCGTCAATGCTGAACCAGAGTGTGTTACTGCAGAGTGTGACTGAGTGTTTTCCCCACAGGCAGTATACTATTATCGACTCCCCCCATTAGCATGGAGGGTGGATATTGAAGGTTCTAATGGAAGGCTGAGGGACTCCTATCCCGAGGCCAGAGCAGAAAGACAGCCTATCACTTCATGTAACGGCAGCCCATGTGTGACAAACCTGACCTACATTTCCCCCCTTTCTTTTTTTTCACAACAGCCTGTCGCTGTTTTAAGGAGCTATTTTCTGAGATGCATAAAAGAAATGCGTGCTGGAACTGCCTAGTTAATGTGCTTTCCACAATATTTCTTGGAACTGCTTTCTAAAGGAACAGTTTACACTAAGGATAAATTATGAAAAGCTAGCCTAAAATAAGACCAGAAGCATATGAAAAAGTGCTTAAATAATTATGAAGTGTTTATAAAATTATCCTATCCAGCACTTCCTTTTAGACATTAATTATACAGTACATATACCTAAAATGTTATCAAAATATAGCACAGCATGCAATTCAAGTAATTAAAAGAATTTAATGAAAAAGGTTTTTAAAATATTATCGAAATAATATATAAACTAGGAGAGTTTAGCTAAAAATTTCATAATTCATTCTAAAAATCAGTTCCCAGAGCTTTGCAAGCAGCAATTTCCTGTTAGTTCTATTAGCTTCCCAACGTATACACAGTAATCACTACTAAGAATAGAATGTAATTAAAAAACAATGATGGAGGAGGAAAGAAGGCAAGGATAATTTGGTACAAAAAAGGCAACACTGGAAAATGCTACTTCACAATGGCTGCAGACCCTTCTTCAAAGAGCTGCCACTGCTAGCCGGCGCCTCAATGGGGACCTACCGCGCCGCTGCAGGTCATACGCTTTTTTGGTCTCTTCATTCCCTAGAATTTTCCACGCCTGATCAATTTCGATGAACCTCTGCACACACTCTTCCACGGCTCCTGCTGGCACATCTGTGCTCTGTTTGTCTGGATGATACTGCCAATCAAAGAGAAGGGGGGGAAGATGAGTGGGGCAGGTGGAGGAAAATCAATACTAAATCTAAGATTCATTGCAAGGAGGGTGATGGGATGAAGACAACAAAGATGCCAAGGGAAATGAGACAATAGTCTTGGGCACAAGAGACTAGTGCCAGGTGAGTTAGACCACTGGAGGAGCTACAAGCCCACCAGTGACATGTTATGTCACAATGTGCACAGATAGCATTTTCTGGATAATTTGCTGATGGAATCACTGGTCTCATGGACAATTTACCTAGAGAGATTGAGTAACAGAAAAAATAGATACCTGCAGAGGAACAAAACATTGACAGGATGGGGTAAGTTGAGGTTGGGTGGAAGGGAATCAGGAGGGACACTTACAAAAAGTATTTGTTGGGGACTTCATAAAAAAGTGACCACAGCTCAACTGTAGATCTAATTACACAAAAGCAAAACTGAATGAGATTCAACTATCACATATACAAAGTGATATATAATTTTCAAACACCTACGCAGCTTTCTGGAATGACTTCTTCAGAACCTTTAGTTTATCTTTTCTAAATATTTCAAGCTATAGATTACTGACCATTAAATTTATTTGGTACATGGCTATTCAAAAAACAGATTTAGAAGAAACTATTAACAAAAACATACAATGGAAGAATGAAATGAACGGGTTCAATTTAAATCAATTTGTCAGTAAATTCTGTGTTTCTGTATTTTATGGAAAATAATATAGGAGGATCTTCATATCATTGCATGCTGCTTCCAACTGTTATCCAACCTAAGTCTTTGCCAAAGATAGACATTTCTACATTAGTTTAAATAAGTATTACAACCTTATAACCTGCTACAAATTTTTACTTTTTTCTTCTCTATCATCTGATGTCCTATTCTATCATTCTTTTCTCATGCCCCTTTCTCATTTCTCACCTCTTTGCCTAATCCCCTTTAATTTCTTCTTCCTTTTTTAATTTTTCTTTCCCCTTCAGGTTCAGAAGCATATATATGGAAGAGATACCATACTTGCAGATTTCCATTAGTAACAAAATAAGGAAAAGTTATCTCTCTTTAGCTAAAATTCATGTAAAAAAAGGGACAATAGTAGTAGGAAATCAGAATATGAATTTAGAAAGCACGCTGTCACAACAGTAAATGATCACTATAAGGCAGATCATGAAAATAATATGTGTCTAAAATGATCTGGCTAGCAATCATCCTAGAATGTCATCTGATTATTTAGCAGGTTTTCTTTTTTGAAATTAAACTCTGGAGTTTTGGGAAAGGTTAAGAAGTTTCTGTAGCTTTATACAAAATTTCCAAGGAAAAAACAGCCAAGTAACCAGAATCACAAAATCTTAAAGGATTGTATGAATCTCTGGACAAGCAGTCATTTTGTCTCCCCATAAAGACTTCCAGTGCTGGGGAACTCGTTTTCCTCGAGACAACCTTTTTGGATAGCTTCTTTATTTCTTTATATGAACCAAACATTTCCCAACCTATAGCTTCTAGACAGAGGTTCTTATTCTATACTCTGGGCTAAAACAAAACAAATATAATCCCTTTTCTTTAAGACAATTTTTAAAATATTTGAAGATCTCAGCTTTATCCTCCCAAATCTTTGTTTTCCAAGAAAAATATTCCTAATTTCTTTAACCTATCTTTCATCCAACTTATATATTAATAAATTAATGATACATGCATACTGATCCTTTCATCAGACATTTCATGGGCACCTAAAAATGGTCACACAAATTATTACAAGTACCACATAGCACAAATAATGCAAGTTTCTGTCAAAGTGAAGCAGTGAATTATGGCAATTCCTAGGTAATGATCAATCAGTAAAAATTTATTAAATACCTATTATATGCCATTACTGTGCTAAGTCCTAGGGATACAAAAGAGGCAAAAGACAGTCCCTGCCCCCAAGAAACTTACGATCTAATGGGGAGAGATAACACGTAAACCAACATCTACAAATCAAGCTATATAAAGGATAAATAGGAAATAATTAACACAAAGAAGGTGATAGAATTAAGAGGGATGGGGGAAGTTTTCCACTAAAAAAGATGCGATTTTAATTGGGACTTAAGGAAGCCAAGGGAGGCCAATCATTGGAGCAGAGGAGAAAGGAGCGCTGCAGGCATGGAGGAAAATCTTCCATACTAAGAGCGCCTATCACTACCCCAGAAGTACCCCCAGAGTTCTGCCATCTGCTCTGAGAGGGGAGGAGGCGGATGGCCTTGTATTCCTTTAGGCGCCAGGTCCTCAAGGCCAGGAGAAGGAGTGTTACTTTTACATTTGTAGGCATGGAATTTATGCTTGGAAAACTTTACAGGCCATTGTCTTTTAAATATCCAAAAGGCTGTGATAAAAATAAACTCAAGCTTCCTTTTTGATCAGTTGGCTGCTCCCACTTCTTAGTCACTGATCCATTTTTAACTCTTCAGCTCACATTTAATGAATTACTCCTAAGCTGGGGCTGCTAGCCTTGTTTGATTCTGCTTGTCTTTCTCATCTTTCTTGAATTTGCCACCTTTGCATTACAAAAATCATCCTCCCTAGAGTAATAAATACCTAAGGCCCTCATGACTCAATCTAGACCAAAGCTTCTCTACCTCCAGCTCCTGAGTTATACGGCCACTGCATGGCAGATTTTTACCATATGACAAAACTTTCACTACAAGTGGTCATTTACTTCTTTTTTGTTTTGTTTTGTTTTTTGTTTGTTTTGGTTTGTTTTTTTGCGGGACAATGGGGGTTAAGTGACTTGCCCAGGGTCACACAGCTAGTAAGTGTCAAGTGTCTGAGGCCGGATTTAAACTCAGGTACTCCTGAATCCAGGGCCGGTGCTTTATCCACTGCACCATCTAGCTGCCCCCTATTTACTTCTTAAAATCTAGAAACACGAAAAATTTACTTCTCTATCTCTTCATTGCTATATCCTGGCTCTCTCCTTCCTGTTCCCTTCCCCTATGCTACTGAAGGCCACCTGTTCTATCCAAGGATAGAACAATAGACTTTAGGTCTTTTACTACATTCTAGTGGAGTCTGGGTTGAGAAACAGTTCTAGGCTACTGGTGGATCCAGATGCTGGGAGCCACAAGTTTAAATTTGACTTCCCCAGAAAGTTCAACAAAAGCCTAAGTCTATACTAGCATAGTTGGCTCTCACATCCCAGTTTTTCATCTTACTCATTTCCCTACCATCAATGAAATAAAGCTAAACTGTATAACTGTCCATTACAGTCAGGAAATTTCAAATAACAAAGGCTTTTTGATGAAAACATTTCTAAACCGTCTGATAAACAATGATGATTCAACAGGCAGCAGGCATAATTCATACCCTGGAGTAGTTACTGAGTATTTCCTACATCAAGACAACTGTGTTTGGAAGTACCCTAGGGTATTCAATGAAGCCCGATAAAGGCTACTGGTGGAACAGGCACCAGGTCTAATAAACAACCAAAAGTCTTCCTTGGCAACATCACAACACTACAGGTCTAAAGATAAAAATGAAACCATTCTTGCCTTCAGGGAGCTCACTCTGAAGTCAACCCAAAGCACAGATCCTCACACAACACATGAAAGGGAGCCTAAGTTTTTGAAGGCTATTTAACAGATCCATTTAACCGAAGTACAGAGATGACAGGGTCACACAGTTACTAACTGCTTTGGAAAGGATTTCAACTCAGGTCTGCCAACCTTCAAGCTCAGGGCTCTGTCTACTACATTACGGTAACCTAAATTGGTGAGGGGATAGCCTATTAGTAGTAGATGGAAGGTGTGGTAAAATATGAAAGTTTTTAACAGTCGGTTAGGATAACTGAAAGACGCCAGTTTTTCAAGGACCACCCTTTTGGGGAGGAGATGAACAGTCCGCCTGCTGCGCATGTCAGACTGCCTGCCGGGTACAGTCCGCCTGCTGTGCATGTCAGACTGCCTGCCGGGTTTTTTGACTTCCGGGGTGGAGAGAAGGAGAGTAGCCTTTTTGCCGGCTTGGCGGGACTCCTGGCGGCGCGGCACAGACGGTCTGACTCACTCCAAAGGTGGCCTAAATCGGTTTGGTGAGTTTTTATAAGGAATATAGACTAAGCCTAGATTTAAGACGATTTGTACTGTATTTCTATTTTCTTATCCTTCTAATCAACAACACCTTATATACAATAAAGGCTCTATCTAGAAAACCAGAAGCTTCTTCCATTTACTAGTCTGGGAGATAAATTAAGGGAAGGGTTAAGTAGGGGGGATTTATGATCTAATATCCAATTTTAAATCTCACAAAGGGCAAAGAGGTCAGTAGGGCTGCTCCTGAAGGAGTGGGAATCTGGAAACTGATTACCCAAGGAAGGAGAGGTGGACTCCAGATATCAAGGAAGTCTGTTATAGGAAGAACAGTAAGATGGTGATGGGGGGAAAGCAGTCTGAAACTTTCTTTTAAAAAAAAAAGAAATTAAATGTTTACATTTTTTTATTTTGAAATTAAGGTCAACAACAACCAAAAAAAAAACCCCATTTCTATATAAATGGACAAATTTTTGTGTGTGTGGGCTCACAGCTCTGTTCTTAAGTCTTCCAAAGTTGTTCTTTACAAGATTGTAACTCTTTGAGTTCTACTCACTTCATACTTCTCAAGAGGCAGACATTGTTTCTTTCATCATTTCTTATGGTGCAAAAACATTCCATGACATTTATGTATCACAACTAGTTCAGCCATTTCCCAATTGATGAGCGCCTCTTAGTTTTTAGTTCTTTATTTTTCTTTTGTTGTTGTTGTTTTTAGTTTTTTATTTTCCTTTTGTTGTGGTTGTTTTTCTTGTAATCAACCCTTCAGGATGAGGAATTTGTTTATATGCCCTTTCCAAAATCATCCCGTCTCTTGACCTCCTCCTGACTATATTCCTGCCTGTTTTCCTGTGGAGTCTGATGTCTTTCTATACCAAATTCGTGTGTGTGTGTGTGTGTGTGTGTGTGTGTGTGTGTTTTCAAGTTTCCTTTGTTCTGCTTAGATAACAGTGAGGTTTATCCCAAGAAACTGTGCATACCTTTTTACCTAGTGTTATTACTATTAGTTCTATACTTCAAAGAGATCAAAGAGGAAAAGGACCCACACAAAAATCGTTATAACAATCTTTTCTGTAGTGGCAAAGAACTGGAAAGTAAGAGGGTACTCATCAACTGGGGAATGGCTGAACAAAATATTCTATGTGAGTATCAAGGGATACTAGAAACGTCAAAAGAGATGATTTCAGAAAGACCTAGGAAGATCTGTACGGATTACAAGTCAAGTGAACAGAAAACATTTATATAATAACAATATTGTAAAGATAAGCAACTTTGAAAAACTTAGGAATTCCAATTAAGTATGCTACCCATACCACCTGAGAGAAAGGAAATGGACACATGAGGAGGAATGAGATATACATTTTCAGACATGACCAATATGAGAATTTGTTTTGCTAGACTATGTTTATTTGTTACAAGGGTTTTCTTGTTCTTTTTTCTTTATTTTTTAAAGTCAGATTTGGGGGTTAGCTGCCAGTATAGTCTTGATTGTGGTTCCTTGGTCCTCAGTCTCTTTCTCTGAATGATGACGATGATTTTTTTAAAAATGGGAGCCTGGATTTTGCTTTGACATTCCTGGGAACTTCTGAGATTACTTAAGAAGGTAATCTATAGATTCTATTTTTACTTTCTCATTTTAATAGATTTGCAGTTTTTATTATTTATTTCTTGAAATATAGTGTCTGCACTTCTTATTTTTTATTATGACTTTTAGGGAGTCCAGAGATTTCTCCTTGATCCATTTTCCAGGTTAGCTGCTTCTAGCAGGAAATGCTACATAGTCTACTTTTTCAATCTTTTGATTTTGTTCTAATATTTCTTGTTCTCATGGAAAAATTAATTTATGCTTGATGTATTCCAGTTTCTAGGAAGTCTATGACTTAGATAAGGTCTACCACTTTCTGTTCTGCTAATTCTTCTAGAGCTTTTATTCATTTATTTTAACCTCTTTCTTCACTTTGCTCATCTTTCTAATCTTAGGCTCTATACCACTGCTGTACCTTTGGATATAGTGAGACCTTGTTGGTCTTGACTGGCATCATGAGTTCTTCTACTGCCCCAGGCTAGCCCCTGATGAATATTCAGAGTGCCTTCTCACTGGCATCTCAGGACAGAGTCTGAGGGATGCTGGTCTAAGACTTGCTAGATCTACACTGGCTGTTGCTTTGCCTATTCACTTCCAAAGTCCCCTATGTGTGTTTCTGACTACCTTGGCAGCTTCAACTCATTTTTCTTAGCCCCGACTTTCTTCCCAAAGATATAACTGACATGTACATGGTCACTTAACTCATCTGACTGTATTTTATACAGGGCCAACCTGAAAAGATATTCCCTTGAGATTGTAATAAAGCTTCTCATAAAGGCCCTCATTCAGCCTGAAGACTTGACTGTATTTTTTTCATTTGGTGGAATCCTATCTCTAGGGTCACAAGGGTTACTCTGTAACCTAAAGTTTCTCAAAAGTCATTCCCTGTCCCCTGAGTTTTGAACCCAAGCTATGTAAACTCTGATCATCTAAACACTAGGGAGGAGCACTTCAGGATGCTCAAGGGGCCAAGGGAAAGAGAGAAGCTTACCCAGGCCTCTTCCAATACTTGGAAGCCCAGATCAAATTGATATCACCACTATAAAACCATCCCTGAAAACTCTGTTCTTTTTGTCTCCTCTAAATTCCCATAGTACTTATGGCCTATAATATTCATTGGGCTATATTCATATGGTACCTTGTATTTTAATTTAATTTTTGTGTATCTCATTTCTTCCCAGATAATTTTTACGTTGTTTAAAACTCATGCCACATCTAAACTACCAAAACAAATATTTATTATAAAACTCCTGAGCTAGCTACATAGGGCATATTTCAAGAGCATTTACCCATGGGTAATCATAGCAAGGAAGACCAGAGGAATATCTTAAGGAAGGACTCACTCTCAAAACTCAAAACAATGGGAGTAGTTAAGTATGGATATATAGCAGCTCAAGTTAAATTATGAGGAATTTTCTAATTATTTTACAAGAAGATCACTGCTTCAGAACCGCCCTTATATAAAGCAATTCCCAATGACGGGCTCAGGACACAGAAGTTATAGCCAAAAATAAAAGACTAATTCTCAGAGATGTACTGCAAAGAAAGGAATACTGACTGTATTTTTCCAATCCTATCTGCCCACAGAGATACAATCCTAGAATGAGTATGAATGACATCACATTCATAGAATAAAGACAAATATTCATCAATGTATAATATAATCTACCCTGATTATTCAAACTAATGGAAGGGAACAGAGATACATAAAATCCAAGAATCACTTATGACTGACTTTAGAACGAAATAAGAAAAACAGGTGCTCTAACTTCATATATGCCTGGGCCAGCTGTTAGGGGTTCAGGATGTGGGTCTCGAACAATGGCAGAGAAGAAGCTAATGGATTATAATTCATTCCCTAAAACCTAATCAAAACCTCACTATATAATGTTTACTCAAATATGATTTAACTTAAAAACTACATAATGGTGAGGAAAACATTGGCAGCAACCACTTAACAAAATAAACATTTTAACTATGTTTGTTGGAAATGCATTTCTTTGAAGTGACTCCCAGTCCCCCAGGCTCAAAACTTGGATGTCTGTAGACTCCCTTTATCTCTCACCCTGCCCCCCCATATCCAAGCTGTGTGTGCCAAGGCCTGTCAATTTCACCTTTGCAGCATCCCTCAAATACACCCCAGTCCCTCCTCTTCCTGATACTGCCACCCCTCTAGTAGGGGCCCTTATCACTTCATGCCTGGACTACTGTAATAGCTGCTAGTGGTTGTCCTTGCCTCGTCTCCCCCTATTCCAATCTATCTTCCATTCAGCCACCAGTGATTTTCCTAAAGTTCAGGTCCGATGATCATGTTACCCCCCATCCCAAACTCAACAAACTCCAGTGACTTCCTATTACCTCCAGGAGCAAATACAAAATGTTCTGTCTGGCATTCAAAGCCCCTCATAACTCAGCCCCTCCCTTCTTTGTATCTCTGTTCGCATGTTGTCTCCCACCATAGGCTGTAAGCTCCTCAAGGGAAGTGGCTGTCGTCTGCCTCTTTTTGTGTCCCCACAGCTTAGCACAGTATCTGACACATAGTAGGTACTTGATGGACTGATTGATCACTTTGGAAAAAAAAGGGAAGAAACCATTCAGTAAGACCCAAGTAAATTTTTAAAAATTCCTCCCGTTAAGGATACTAAAAAGGCTGATTTTTAAAGATTACTGAAAATGATAACTGTTCTTTATTTAGGTTATTTAGAAATAGATAAAATCCAGGAATACGGACCCTTTCATATATTTTAAACACTATATTCATCTCTACTTAGTGCAAAGAACAAGAAAAAAAGTTCTCTAAAAATCATGACTGTTTTCCTTTCCTCAAAAAGCCTTTTCCGCTGGACAAGTTCAATGAATGCTGAAGGATCATCACTAGATTTGGCCATTTATCCTAAGTTAGCATGGAGGTGACGGTGAGGGGAAGCCCAGTTCTGCTCCCTAGAAGAGCATGTCGCAAGAAGAAAGAACTGAGACAGAAGATGGGATGCTGCCGGTGAAGAAGAGCCAGAAGGTCAGGTTAGCTGGATCCTACAATGTTTGAAGGAGAGCGATAAATAGCAAGTCCAGTCAGTCACTAGGTAATATATGCCTAAGGGTGTGCCTGGTGCTGTGCTATGTGCTCTATGGCTACAACAACAACAAACACAAGACAGTCCCTGCACGCAAGGCGTTTACAATCTAGCAAGACAAGAAGCAAGCAAACATGCACGAACAACTATCTGCAGGGAAAATAGGAAGGAAAGGAATCAAAGTCCTAAAACTAAGGCGTGAGGGGTTCTGAAAGGCTTCCTACAAAAGATGGGCTTTTCCCAGGGCCCTAAAAGAAGCCAGGAGGGGGAGATGAGGAGGAAGAGTGTTCCAGGCATGGAAGAGCGTCAGACAAAACGCCCAAAGCAGAGAGAGGTGGTGTCTAATTTGGGGAGCGGCAAGGAGACCGATGTTGTCAGATGGAATAGTACGTGACAGGGAGTAAGTAAGGAGTTAAGAAGACTGGAAAGGAAGGTGGGGGTTAAGTTAAGAAGGGTTCTGAATGCCAAACGCAGCATTTTGTATTTGCTCCTGGAAGCAACAGGAAGCCACTGAGTCTACTGAATTGGATGGGGGCAAAGAGGAGCTTGACATGACCGACCAGAGCTTTGGGACAATCACTTTGGCAGCTGAATGGAGACTGGACTGGAGTGGGAAGAGACTAGAGGTGGGCTGACCCACCAGATGGCTATTGCAATAATCTATGTGTGAGATAATAAGAGCCTGCACTAGAGGGGTGGCAGTGACAGAGGTGAGAAGGGGGCAAAGGTGAAGGTGTTACAAAGGTGAAACCGACAGACCTTGGATTGGATTGGGGGGAGGGGGAGATGAGTGAAGAATCAAGGATGCCTTTTACCATTGTGAGCCTAAAGGACTGGGAAGATGGTGCATTGCTTTTGACAATGATAGGGAAGTTAGGGTTTAGGGGCAAATATGATAAGTTCCGTCTGGGACGTATTGAGTTAAAGATGTCTGTCTGTTGGACATCCAGTTGGAGATGTGAGATCAGGGGTCAGTCAGCAAAGCGTCTGGGGCAAGAAAAGTTGATCTCGGAATCGCCGGCATAGAAATGGTGATTAATTCCATGGGAACTGAAGAGATCACCAAATGAAAAAATACAGATAAAGGTCCAGAAAGGTAGGCTGGAGCCAAGTTGTGAAGAATCTTAATTATCAAACAGCAGAGTTTGTATTTGATTCTATAAATAATAAGGATACACTAGCATTTTTTTTTTTTGAGCAGTGACAAGGACAAGGAGTAACATACAGCTAGGATTTAGGAAAATCATCTTGGCAACCTTGTGTAGAAGTTGGACTAGAGAAGGAGAGACTTAAGGAAGGAAGATCAATGAGAAAACTATTACAGTAATCAAAGTAATAGATAATGAAAGCCTGAATTATACTGGTAGATGTGAGGAGAATAAATAGAAGCAATGTGAAAGATGCTATGGAAACAACAGTATCAGAAAGATTTGGTAACTGATTGGATAAATGGGGTGAAGGGTAGTGATGAGGTGAGGGTGACTCCAAGACTGTAAACATGAGTGACTGGGGCAGCTAGGTGGGGCAGTGGATAGAGTACCGGCCCTGGATTCAGGAGGATCTGAGTTCAAATCCAGCCTCAGACACTTGACACTTACTAGCTGTATGATCCTGGGCAAGTCACAACCCCAATTGCCTCACCAAAAAACACCAAAACAAAAAACATGAGTGACTGAAAAGATGGTGGCACCCCCAACATTGTGGGGAGAAGTAAGTTTTTTTAAAAGGATGGAAAAATTAAAAAAAAAAAAAGATGGATTTGGGAGGAAAACTAGTAAGTTCTGTTTTGGACAAGCTGAGTTTGAAGTGTCTATGGGGCACCCAGTTCAAAATGCCCAATATGCAGTCAGTAATTAGACCTCAGAGATTCTAGGGTCTGATATATGGGTCTGAGATCCCTATGCAAAAAGACAATAACTGAACCAATGGGAACTGATGAGGTCACCAAGAGATAGGAAGGAGATGATGATCCTATGAAAGGAAATGAAATAGTGCAAAGGAGCAAACGAAATAGTAAAAGGAAGCAGTTGGACAAGTAGAAGAAGCAGCAACAGAAGTCCCAAACTAACATTTTAACAAATGGATGTTCTTTTGATTAATTCTTAGTTTTGGGCAGCCAAGTTTTTAATAACAGACTGTCAAAAGGGAAAGATTTTGTTCAGATTTCAGGCTTTGTTCAGGCATTATGTTCACATGTTCTATAAATTATACATTTTGGAAAGACTGACATAATATGGTTGGCCACTATTGCCTAAAAACACTGAATTACTGTAAGTCAGAAAGTTAATGCTTTGTAGAAAATTTTCATTGACAGATGTATCCGTCCGTGTATGCATGTGTGCGTGGGCGTGTGTATAAACTTGAATGAGTGACATGCTTCAATTATGCTAACCTATAACACTACAATGAAAATTTCATTAAGTGTTAAAAGCTTGAATTTTTTGACATTTGATACCTTTTGTACAATAATCATAAATATTAACTTCATTTTATTGTTTGCACAAATGCCCATGCGTTTCACCATGTGCATTTTCTGATGAATTTGCAACATTATTCCACTGACATTTTAGCCTTCTGGTTCATAAAACAAAGCTACTATTAATATCAGGTTATGCATATTGTAACGGTGCAGTGTTCTGTATTGATGGGTTTGGAATAAGCTGTTAAGTATCCATAACTGTTGAAAACAAGAAAAAAAAAATGTAGCTGTGCTCAACAGGATTAGAGAGAGGGCCTGGGAGAAGACCTGTGATTTCACTTTTACTGGAATGGGAATGCTCCCTCTGCTCCCGTACATGTCAACACCTTCTCTGAACTTTAGAGTCATAGCTGCTGAGGGCACTGAGAGGGAAAGAGATTTGCTCAAATCAATACATGCAGCACTTGTCAGAACTTGGATTTGAACCCAAGTCCAACTGATTCTGATGTCCTCTCTCTATTCTAGGCTGCATTTTGTCAATCACGTGAAATCTCTGAAAATGAAGTCTAAATAAAATATAATAAAATATCACCATCTATGATCCGTGAAAAGATTTTACTGAGGCTTTATTTTCTAGGAGTGGGCTAAATGGCTTGGGGTCAGACTCCAACAGAAATGGACCCCTGCCAGGCTGCACAACGTAACCGACCTATGATTTCCTGTAGGTTTATCTCTTCTGTTGAATACTTCCCAGTTACATTTGAAGCTGGTTTGGCAGCACCGAGAGTACTGTGGGCCACGTGCTGTGTGTTTGACGCCTCTGGTCCAGTGTCCTTGGTACAGAAGTCTAGTGGCTTCTGCCTCTGACTTATTATATTGGCCGTGTGGCCAAGGACGAATCACTGGACCTCAATATACCCAGGAAACGAATGAAGTCTAAATGAGTCAGGGGTAACAGTGATGGATGGATGGGAGGGGTTTCCATAACAGGTATTCCCTGTACTGATGAAATCACATGGAGCAAACAATTTAAAATTTTGCTGTCTCTTTTTAAAAAAAAAATCCCTCTAAACAGGCTAAATGTGGTATATAAGCAAATGGCAGCAGTAAAACCGGCCACGCAGCCAAAGGAGAGCCAAGGCGGCACAGTGGCCAGAGGGTTGGCCTTGAAGTCAGGAAGGCTTGGCTGGCTGCAGGCCTGTCTCTCAGGTACCTGATTCAATGGGCAGAGTTAGGCAGTTTCACTCAGGAGGATAAAAGTTTTTATCTGGGGGGATAAGAACAGGAACAGGGGTGAAGCTGAAGAGAGGGGGTTGTGTTGGAAACAAACCAAATGACTGATGACTGCAGGGGAAACACTCACCTAACTGACCTAAGGACAGCTGATCACAGACCCCATGGGGTCAAGTTGTATATTCTCACTTTGTAATTCTCTAAGGCCATAAATGTCTTCACTTAGAGTTCTCTATAAAGATAAAATCATAGATCTGATCCATACCCCCCTAAAAAAAAAAATTGTAAAAAGAATGAAGATGTCTTTCACTTATTTGTAGATCCCTATGAGAACTCCGGACCACCTGCCCAAAACACAATAAAACAATGTAGATATTAAAAGGGTTTATTTTCATGTTTTCACAAATATGTTTCTACAAGATTCTGTTTTCTCATAGAAAATGTTCTACTTGAGCCTTACATTTCATTTGTCCAGCAAATATATATCAAACACCTGCTATGAGTAAAGCACTACATTGGGGGTTGTACCAATACCAAGTTGGTGTGGCCACCTGTTATTTCTTAACGATACTTTGTGGCAGATTATTGTTTTTCCATTTACAATAGGCCAAAAATAAACAAAAAGCAAAATATCAGTTATGGATAATTATGATGAAAATATTGGGGAGATCATATTCTGGATGGATTAAATATTATCAATAGCGTAAAGGCTACTCTATGCTGAATAGCCTTATGGAATCTAGCTCCAGAGAAGCTGCCCTTTTCTGGCTACCTTGAGGGTAGGGCCTGACTTTTTCATTTCTGTCCCTGTATTCTCAGCACACAGCACTATGCTCTGCACTTCAGAAATGCTTAATGACTATTTGCTGATTTGAAATCAATACAACAGGGGTGGAGCCAAGATGGCAGAGGAAAGGCTGTTAGTCTCCGTGTTCCCGACAAATCCATCCACATACCTGCAAAAAAAATGCCATAAGGCAACTCCTGGAGCAGCAAAACCCACAAAAGAACAGAGTGAGACTATTTCTGAACTCCAAAACCATGTATCCCAACACCAAATGTTCATTCTCCCCACCCCCAAGTTTCCAGCTTCCTTTTATAGGCTGTTTTTCCCCATTAGAATGTGAAGGACAGGGACTATTTTACTTTTTGCTTATTTTCATATCTCCAAAGCTTAGCACAGTGCCTGGCACACACTAAATAATTAATAAATGTTTGTTTCAGAAAGTTAGGAAAGAGACTGAGAAGGGAATGAAAACAGGCTTGCTGAGTCTTCCAGGATGACACTGATGGAATATAATTTTTATCCTTAGATTGATCATTGACAACATCCTTTGATAACATGGTTTTTTTTATTAATTTTTGTTATTTTAGACTTGAAACCCAAGTATTTAATTTTTTTTTGAAAAACTAGAAGGAAACAGGGTATACTGATTAAAAATTATACATTTGGTGTGGCCCTGGGCGGGTCACTTGACCCAAGCTGCCCTGCAAAAAAAAAAAAAAAATTATACATTTTACCTAACCCAGTTATATGACAGCCACACTGAGAAGATAGTTAGATAATCACTTGTCTTTAAAGTGTATATCCTTCTTATACAAGTTTTAAAATATTCTACCCTACTTCCTTGTGTGAAAATCGTCCTTAGAGTACATTGGGTTTGATTCCTATCTCCATTGTCACATGTCCGTTTCATGTACACATTTCTAATGCCATTTGAGTCGGCTGACACACCTGTTTACAAGGAATTCTGGAGGTAAGATGTACAAGGCTCTAGTACAGAGTAGGTATGCAGGAAATGCTTGTGGAGTGAAGAAACTAATCATTCTGAAGACTTCAACACTGAATCCATGACTGATACATATATAGTCTGTTCCCAAAATAAATAAGCTAACAATTAGTCAGTAATTTAGATAACTGTAAAAATTAAGATTTCATGATCTTAGTTTGAAAAAAATCTTATTCATTTAACTCACTGCTTGTATTGATTTCTTTCTTTCTTTTTTTCTTTCTTTTTTTTTTTTGGTGAGGCAATGGGGGTTAAGTGACTCGCCCAGGGTCACACAGCTAGTAAGTGTCAAGTGTCTCAGGCCGGATTTGAACTCAGGTCTTCCTGACTCCAGGGGCCAGCACTATATCCACTGCACCACCTAGCTGCCCTTGATTTCTTTTTTTTTTTTTAATTCCAAACATTTCATTTATTTTTATTTAGAATTTTGCCCATTACATGTTAAAAAAAAACAAATTTTTTCACATTGATTTTTAAAACTTTGAGTCCCAAATTTTCTTCTTCCCTCCCTCCTTAAGCCTCCCTAAGAAATCAAGCAATTCAATATAAATCGTACATGTGCAGTCATGCAAAACATCTTCGCATCAGTCAGGTTGTGAAAGAAAACAGACAAAATACCTTTAGAAAGAGGAACTAACAAAAATTTGCTTATCCTTATTTTTTGTGGGTCAGGCAGGGTGGAGTGGCTTATGTCTGGGGCCGGATTTGGGCTCAGAGCCTTCTGGGTCCAGGTTTGGTGCTTTGTCCACCTAGCTGACCCATGATGACATCTTTAAAATAAAGTTAAGGGGTAAGAGGAATTCACTGGAAGGAAGGGAAAAGAAGAAGTGGAAGGGATTAAGTAGCTTGCATAAAAGAAACAAGAAAAAGCTTATGGAGTGGAGGGGAAGAGGGGAAGGAGCAGGGGAGTGAGAGAGCCTTACTCTCATCAGAATTGGCTCAAAGAGGGAATAACATAAGCACTCAAGGGAGTATAGTAATAAATTTTGCCCTGAGGGAAAGTGGGAGAGGCGAAGGAAGGGAGGGCAGATTAGGGGAGGGAGTAGTAAAAAGCAAAACACTTTTGAGGAGGGATAGGGTGAAATAAGATAGAAAATAGAGTAAATATCAAGGGGAGAGATTAGGATGGAAGATAATAATACAGTTAGCAATAGTAATTGTGAAAGAAATGATGAGCAGGATACTATCAGAAGGACTTATGAAAAATGTAAACCATCAATAGAGAAAGAACTGATGGCATCTGAATACAGATTGAAGTATAATTTTTCCTTCCTTCTTTCCTAGGTCAAACCTATGGTACATTCAGTCCACTATTCTGGGCTAATGATATCAATGGAAACATGGGTTGCATGTAGTAGGAATTTAATAAATATTTGTTGATTGACATCATTCTTTCTGATTTCAGTTAAGGATAAACTCTAGAATCACTGGGTCTGGGGTCAAGAAGAGTCATCTTCCTGAGTTCAAATCAATCCTCAGATATTTATCAGCTGTGTGACCATGGGTAAGTCACTTTACCCTGTTTACCTCAGTTTCCTCACCTGTAAAATGTGCTGGAGAAGGAAATGGTCAACCATTCCAGTATCTTTGCCAAGTAAACCTCAAACAGGGTCACAAAGAGTAGAACAGGACTGAAAAATGACTGAACAACAACAAACTCTCGAAATCCAACGTCCTCTTAATAGTTTATCACAGATCTTTAAATTGAGCTAAACTTTTTTTGTTTTTTGAGCTATGTTTTCAGCCTGTATCACTTCTAAGGAGGAAAGAGTTTCAAAGCTGAGTATCTGCTGCATAAAATAATTCTTTCTTTTCACTGTCCCAAATTTATCTAACTAGTACCAACTAGTTTGGTATACCAAGAAGAGTAGCAATGTTGTGTAGCATTTGAATCTCATCTCTATCACTTCCAATCTGTCTTACCCAGGAAAAGTCACTTAGCTTTGCTTGGGACCCCCTTTCCTCAACTATAACGTAAAGAGGCCTACATGACCTCTAAGGTACCTTTTAATTCTAGAGGTTTGGATCCCAGGAAAACATGTTCCTCCTGTATTGATAAACTTTCACATTCAAGGTAAGTAAAAGCAAAATTACCCCTTCCTGTAAGGCACCACTATCTACAGGCAAAAACAAAGTTATAAAATAGACAGCATTAGGGCTGTCTTACTTTTCTCATTAATAATGTCCCTAATCTGTTTTAGAGGGAGGAGAAAGAATGAGAGTGACAGAGAATGGGTTTTCCCACCTGCACTGGGTGCAGAAAGGAGTGTGTTGGGAACTCCACAGTGAAGGGATGGGAAAAGAGGGGATAGAGGAAGCCCCACAACCGGCTATCATGGAGAAGTGCA
The DNA here is from genome assembly GCF_019393635.1 of Dromiciops gliroides. Classification (NCBI taxonomy): domain Eukaryota; kingdom Metazoa; phylum Chordata; class Mammalia; order Microbiotheria; family Microbiotheriidae; genus Dromiciops; species Dromiciops gliroides. The sequence continues at coordinate 39,414,541 of NC_057866.1, forward strand.
ATGCAACTCTCTGATTAGCTGATCATACACCCCTTGGGATCATACCACAGCACCAAGGGGTCCCTGACCCCCACTTTGAAGGCCACAGCTGTAAGCAATTCTCACCAATGAGAAAGGAAGCCTGGAGGCAGCTAGGTGGCGCAGTGGATAAAGCACCAGCCCCGGATTCAGGAGTGCCTGAGTTCAAATCTGACCTCAGACACTTAACACTTACTAGCTGTGTGACCCTGGGCAAGTCATTGCCCCACCAAAAAAAAAAAGAGAGAGAGAAAGGAAGCCTAAGAATCCCAGGAATAGCAGCACCCTCTTCACTACCAGTAAGTACTGTTTTCAGCTCTGCCCTACCTCTGGAGTCATCTTTCAGGAAACAATTCCTATAGAGAAGAGGAACATCATCCCTACTCCCACCAACATCCATTGCCCGTCCACTGCCACTGACAGGAAAAGGAACAAGCAGGATCCCTAAGCCCCAGTGGTCCTGCTGCCAGCCCTGCACCTGCAGCCACTAACCAGGGATACTCAACCTGGTAACTGACTCTGTAGCTACTGCTTTTGCCCCATCCACCCCACACCCCAACCCCTCAGTATTCACAACTAATGAAGACCTAGTAAAGACAGTTCTCACCAAAAAAAGTCTGTGGATCTGTCACCTGGTCTCATCATTCGAAATGATGCTTAAGAAAATGCATGGCCAACTGACTTGTGGCGGTATCCTGAGGACCATGAGGTTTTTCCAGCTGTCTTACAGCTGAAGCCTTCCATACAAGCTCTCTCATCATCAGAAGGGCAGTTCTTGGAGAGCAAGGACTCTCTTGCTTTTCTATTTGAATTCCCAGCATTTAACACAGTGCTTGGCACTGCTTTTTCATTTATTCGTTCACTTAAGTTACAGAGAGGTGCAGAATTGCACTGGTAGGGGTCGCTTCCTTAGCCAGGAGTTCCCTATACCAATGAAAGTATAGAGTCTAACACCTAGCCCTACCTTTACCTTCTTGGCAATTAAGGGGCTGGCATAAGGCTTATTTTATGATGCTATGCAAATTTGTGTAAAATAATTCTAGATGTGGAAGAAAGGTATATAACGTTTAAGAGCAAGATTATCTTCCATATAACATATATATTAGTAAGTTATTACAGAGACCAGTTAAAATTTAAAGTTACCAAGCTTCTCTCAGACTCAACACTAAAGTTTATTTAGCTGTCTCCTCAAAGAAACCTAGAATGTAAGTATCACACCCTGAATTCATCTTACATGGCATATGGTTTAACAAGGTCCCAAATAAACCCCATAGGAGAGAGCTGAATACTAGAAGAACTTCATGATAAGACAACCCCAAAGCATGGAATCCAAAGACAATGTTATAATGAGGTTACAGTAGATTTACTGAAAAGGCCGGCTCTCTAGCTAAACCAAAGTATACTGGGCAAAGAAACTTAACTGCATAATCTTTGGTCTGCCGTGCCCACATCAAATAAAGAGCTGTGCTCTATGAGCAAAGCAAAATTGCAGTATCTTAAAAGAAATGTGAGATGCACGCATTTAAAAATGTCTCCACTCCAAATGTTCATACAGACTATCTGTGCCTGACCTGTGGTCGAGCATTCCAACCTCATACTGGTCTGATCAGCCAGGTGGACACACTGTACCTTGACCCTAACACAGCAAAGTCACTTTGGTCCTCTTCTAGTATGAAGAACAACCTGCGGCTTAGGGACTTTACAGCATCTAATCTCTACAACAGTTATTTTGGCAGCACTTCGTGGATCTTTAAGAACTATGAAATCAGGGCAGCTAGGTGGTGCAGTGGATAGATCACCGGCCCTGGAGTCAGGAGTACCTGAGCTCGAATCCAGCCTCAGACACTTAACACTTACTAGCTGTGTGACCCTAGGCAAGTCACTTAACCCCAATTGCCTCACCAAAAAAAAAAAAAAAAAAAAGAATGAAAATGACAGTATTTTAAAAACACCAATAATGCCTGATATAGGAAGAAACACGGGGTAGTCAAAAGAATATAGGGCATAACATCAGCAGACTTGGATTACGGCCTCATCTTTGCCATTTATTAGTGGTGTGACCTTGGACAATTCATTCCTCCTATGTAGAATGGTTATGATAATAGTGTACAGTCATTGTCCAAAACCCTGAGATAATACACACAAAGCACTTCTGTAATTGTAAAGTATTTTAAAAACATATAGGCTATTATTGGTACTGCTTGTTAGCATCTTTCAATATCCAGCCAAAATTTGCTGAGATAGGTATTTACAACAAATACTGATCCATAAGACCTTGATGATTAAAAACAACAAAAACAAAAAACCACTTCAATCTTAGCTTACTAGTTATTATATGATGAAGGTGGTCTTCTGGCTAAAAAAAGAAAAAGGAGGGGGCAGCTAGGTGGCGCAGTGGATAAAGCACCAGCCCTGGATTCAGGAGTACCTGAGTTCAAATCCGCTCTCAGACCATTGACACTTACTAGCTGTGTGACCCTGGGCAAGTCATTTAACCCCCATTGCCCCAGAAAAAAAAAAAAAAGAAAAAGGAAAAAAATTAACCAGAAAGTTAGTCTGTAGCAAATAGGTTAACATCAGAAATAAAGTAACTAGTGATTACTTACTTGAGGCAGTCCAGTGCAAAAACTTATAAAATATATTTATTATTTACTAATTTTTAACATTTATTTAAAAAAAGAAAATTGAGTTCCAAATTTTCTTTCTCTCTGAAGCCCCTTCCTCATTCGCCGAGAAGGCATGCAACATGATATCCATTATACATGTGAAGTCATGAAAAACATATTTCAATATTAGCCATGTTGCAAAAATACAATACCAAAAAAAAGAGAGGAAAGAAAATAAAAAAGGTATATTTCCATTTACACTCAGACTTTATCAGTTTTCTCTCTGGGCAGCAGACAGCATTTTTCATTATAAATCCTTTAAAATTGTCTTGATCAGAGTAGCTAAGTCTTTCACAGTTGATTATTGTTACAATATTGTTGCTACTGTGTACAATGTTCTTTTGGCTGTGCTCACTTCACTTTGCATCAATTCATATAGGTCTTTCCAGGTTTTTCTGAAATTAGCCTGTTAATCATTTCTTATAGGACAATAGTATTCCATCACACTCATACACCACAACTTGTTCAGCCATTCCCTAACTGATAGGCATTCACTTGATTTCCAATTCTTTGCTACCACAAAAAGAGCTGCTATAAATATTTTTGTACATATAGGTCTTTTCCCTTTTTTGAGGGATGAGGGGATCTCTTTGGGATACAGACCTAGCATTGATATTGCTGGGTCAAAAGGTATGCACGGTTTTATAGCCTTTAGGCACAGTTCCAAATTCTCCAGGACTGTTGGAGCAGTTCACAATTCTACCAACAGTGCATTAGGGTCCCAATTTTTCCACAACCCCTCCAGCATTTGTCATTCTCCTTTTCTATCATATTACTCAACCTGATAGGTGTGAGATAATACCTCAGAGCTATTTTAATTTGCCTTTCTTAAATTAACAGTGATTCAGAGCATTTTTATATGACTATAGCTAGCTTTGTTTTTTTCTTTTGAAAACTGCCTGTTCATATCCTATGACCATTGGGAATGGCTCTTAATTTTGTAAATCTGACTCAGTTTTCTATATATTTGAGAAATTAAGCCTTTATCTCAGAGAAACTTGCTACAAATTTCCCCCCCAGTTTCCTGCTTTTTTTCTAATCTTGTGTGCACAAAAACTTTTCTAAATGACAACACACAGTAAGTAGAACATAAAACCTATTTACTAATTCTGAAACATAATAACAATTTTGTTTCAGTAAACTCTTGGCCACAAAACTTTATCAGCTACATGCAAATACATCTACTGCCATCCACATCTATGCATAAATGGATATGAACTATATTTTAAAATTTTAAATAAATAGATTTAATAAATCTTAATGCAATAAGTTACATCACAACACATTTAAACATAAAGTCAAACTTAAATACACACACACATAAGAACCTCCAACAAAGTAATCTTGCACTCAATAATCAAGAGCTTAACTGGCCACAAAGGGAATTCCAAAAATGAACACTCTGCCTCCAATATATGAGATTTTAATCAGTAGCAGGGTTTTGGTTGATTTCATCTGCCCTCTGGGCACAATGAGACATGATTTTTACATAATTAAGGACCGAAGTGAAACTAAACTAAGACATTCTAGCTAAACATATGTAGTGATTTATTTTTAAAGGTCCTGAAGAGTTGTTACCCTGAAGCAACACTGAACACTTTGCTCTGTGGCCGACATGGTTCATCAAATACTAATTAGGCAGCATGTTCTGTCAACGCTTTCATGCTCTTCTTCTATTAATTGATCATTCTGCCAAATTAATGACACCACTACATTGGCCTTGAATTCCCTGAACTCCTTTGCCTGTGAGATACAAGAAGGAATTATAAGAGAGGGAGAGGGAGAGGGAGAGGGAGAGGGAGAGGGAGAGGGAGAGGGAGAGAGAGAGAGAGAGAGAGAGAGAGAGAGAGAGAGAGAGAGAGAGAGAGGGAGGGAGGGAGGGAGGGAAGGGGGAGGGAAGGAGAGAGGGAGAGAGAGAGAGAAATTATTATAGAACTTAGATTTGATTCAACATAGAAAACATTTTGCTTCAATCCTGCTTATAGTAATGTATCCCTGGACCCAAAATGTGTTCATTTTCCTTAAATAAAGTAAGCCTTCCAGGTAATTTGATTAACCTGATTAGAGTATAGCAAAACCTTGACTTTTAAAATATATACAAGAATTCCATACTGAAGATAGGAGTCAAATACACATAACTGGAAAGAGGGAGAAAAAATGCTTATAAGGACTGGTAAAATTCAATGAACTTCAAATACTCTTTCAAATAAAGGCCTAAAGAGCTTCTCAAGATGCCTATAAAAATCCTCTGAGATAATTTTTAGTTTACATTATTGCAAATCACTGTTATTATAAAGCAGCCATTAAACATTTGGTGAAGTGCCGTTAATCTGAAGATGGTGCAGTAGTAACTCTAATGATTTCTGAATACAGTTAGGGAGGTAAGGATATATACACATGGATTGACAGGATTTTTAAAAAAATTAAAATGAGAATCCTATGTGTCTATAAGAAAATCAGTATGTCATTAACAGTTAAGTACGAAATATATTACAGTGATGTTCTTTACACTTTGAGAAAGCATTAAGATTATGGAAGATGAAAAAAAATGAAATCACAAAGCCATAGTCAGTGACAACACACTACTGCCACCTAATGCTTAGTAAAATATTACCTGGATATGCTCCTCACCTTGGTCTGTGCAACATTAGCCAAACTCAAACTATGTCTGGTTATTTCAAAGAGAGATTTAACATGACTGTAGGTACTGAATTCCATTTTTTTTAAGGACACATGCAATGTGCATAATCTATGGGAAAGTTAGTGGGAAAAGCTCTAATTCAACAAGGTTTCAAGTTTAACAAACATTTGCTAGTTACTTCCTGAGTGCAAGGCACTTCAGATACTGAGACAGACAGAAAATTTAGCGCAGTAAAGAGTCCTGCCTTCATGATACACTTATAGTCTGCTAGAAATCACAGAAACCAATGTGACTACCATACATGTTATTACTTGATAAGCATACAAGAAAGGTACAAACCAAAGTGCTATGTGAGGTCCAAGAGGGAAGGTCTTACTGACAGAAAAGTTTTGATCCACTGTAATAGATATAAAGAGTTTTGTAAAAGTAAAGAGGGGCAGCTAGGTGGCGCAGTGGATAGAGCACCGGCCCTGGAGTCAGGAGGACCTGAGTTCAAATCCGGCCTCAGACACTTAACACTTACTAGCTGTGTGACCCTGGGCAAGTCACTTAACCCCAATTGCCTCACCAAAAAGAAAGAAAGAAAGAAAGAAAGAAAGAAAGAAAGAAAGAAAGAAAGAAAGAAAGAAAGAAAGAAAGAAAGGAAGGAAGGAAGGAAGGAAGGAAGGAAGGAAGGAAGGAAGGAAGGAAGGAAGGAAGGAAGGAAGGAAGGAAGGAAGGAAGGAAGGAAGGAAGGAAGGAAGGAAGGAAGGAAGAAAGAAAGAAAGAAAGAAAGAAAGAAAGAAAGAAAGAAAGAAAGAAAGAAAGAAAGAAAGAAAGAAAAAGAAAATGAATGTTGAAAATTACCCTTACATATAACTGGAAAAAGTAAAAGTAAAGATACTAATACCCAGAAGTAGCTGCTTATTTTTCAAAGAATGGTGATGTAGATTCATAAGAGTTCTATCAGGTGAAAGATTATACAGTGAGAGTACGTAGAAGAAGGGACACATGGTAGTGACTGTGGTTCTATACTGTGCCTTCAAGAGAGTTATGACACATAGTAGGTGCTTAATAAACATTTGGTGACTGATTTAACTGTTGTACTGATAACAATCAAAGAAATTGGTTTGCCTTCCCATGGTGTATATCTAGGACTTGAACTAGATGACTATTACGTATTTCTGGTAATTCAATGATTGTGCCATAAAGTATGTAAAAAACATTGCTGAAGATTACTAAGTGTTAGGCAAAAATCTGTAGAACTTAAAAGAGGTTGTCTTTCATGACTGCTGCTTATTGAAGGCAAGACTGTAGACTATGTGATAAGTGAATAGCTTGTTAAGAAAATGGTATCAGAACGTAATTAAGATGCCTGGACAACTGCTTAAAATACACAAGAATGACAGGCTACTGGTCAGGGATGGAGCATACCTAAACAAGGGCTGGTAAAATATATTTGTCTGAGTTTTACAAATCAAAGAAAGGTTTTAAAATGAATAAAAGAATACTGCTAGTATATATCCACTAACCTAGGTAATGTTTTATAGAGCACTTTAAGACATGTGTGTGTGTGTGTGTGTGTGTGTGTGTGTGTGTATAAATTTTCCTAGCAACCCTGTGAGGTGAGTGTTATTATTCCTGACTTACTAAGGCCAAAAAAGGTTTAGTGACTTGCCCAGGATCAATAATACAGTAAATATCTATGGCAGGATTTAAGTTTGGGTCTTTCCAATTCCAAGTCCATGTGGTATCAAACTCAAATAGAAATGGGGGCCGCTAAACTGTACATAAGTATCCTTGCAGGCCACATACTGATTTAGAAAGCTACATATTAATATTTTCCACTTACTGTATTTTAACTTATTTGGTTAAATATTTCCCAGTTACTTTTTTTTTTTTGGTTGAGGCAATTGGGGTTAAGTGACTTGCCCAGGGTCACATAGCTAGGAAGCGTCAAGTGTCTGAGGCTGTATTTGAACTCAGGTCCTCCTGAATCCAGGGATGGTGCTCTATCCACTGCGCTACCTAACTGCCCCCCAGTTACATTTTAATATGGTTTAGGCTGCATTCCAGAGTGTTGGGGATGGTTTGTTTGATCTCTCTGACCTACACTACCTACCTGTGCAGCCAAAATGATCTTCTTAGTTTCACTTCTAAAGATAAAGGAAATGCAGGGGGGCAGCTAGGTGAAGCAGCAGATAGAGCACCGGCCCTGGAGTCAGGAGGACCTGAGTTCAAATCTGGCCACAGACACTTAACACTTACTAGCTGTGTGACCTTGGGCAAGTCACTTAACCCCAACTGCCTCACTTAAAAAAAAAAAAAAGGAAATGCAAGGTTCATTTTTATTTAGAATCTGATTATCAACAACAATCATAACCAAGAAATGCTAGCATGAAATGGTGGCATGAAAACAATGGCCATTCCATGTAAAATTTCTAATACAGTGCCTACCATTGAGCTGACTTAATAAATGTTTGTTGTTTGAAAAATCTGAGACGGACCCTGGATTTTAGTAAAGTAGATTTCAAAAAGTTCAGAGAAAGGATAGATAATAATGTCTGTTCTAAAATTCAACTGAACAAATTAGCCCAGGAGAGACCGAAAGGTCTAAAGAATGAAATTGTGAAAACACAAAGGAAAAAAAAAAGAAAACAAGTTTGTCTAAAGAGTAAAATGTACAAAGAAATCACTTAATTGATCTATGGGTCAAATAAAAAGATATCGATCACAGGATCATGGAATCAGAACTCAGAGCAACTTCAGATCATCCAGGACAGGTCCCTCATTTTCTTTTCTTTAAATTTTATGTAAAAATATCATTATAAACTTGAAAAAAAAAAAGTAGGACAGGTCCATGAACAAAGGCCAGAAAAGTCCACCATTGTAAAACTTTCTGCTTTTAACCTACATCAACTTTTAAAAACATTTAGAAACTGTTGTTCTGAAATTAAACACGATATAAAGGATTCTTTTCACATAGTGCAGAACAGTAAACGGCTGTTAAACTTAACAAGCACGTGGGTACTCCTTCCAATAGAGGCCAGGCCAGGTAAAACATGAAAGTAATGGCTATTATGTATACAGTGGCTCTTACTTTTCTTTCCTCTTTTTTTTTTTTTGGCAGCGCAATAAGGGTTAAGTGACTTGCCCAGGGTCACACAGCTAGTAAGTGTCAAATGTCTGAGGTCGGATTTGAACTCAGGTCCAAAATATATGTACTAATAGATCAACTCAAGTGGCTGTCCATCCAATTGCAATTCAAATTCTGGATAAGAGGAATTCTTTGAGCAAAGGACCTGAACCAACAAGATACCTCAGACTAGATACTTTCCCCAGTCCCCACTAACCTCAAGAAAATGTAAAAGGAGAAATATGCAAGACAAAGAACAATTACAACTGAATCCAAAAGACAAAAAAGAAGCTACTTATTAAGGTAAAGTTCTCAGGAATTAACAGTGGGATATGCTAATCCTTAAAGTGTTCAATCAACACGGCTCCTTTCAGGAAATAACAAAATGACCCTCTGGCTAGTGCCTGGGATCTATCTTGAAATTCCCTCCTTACAGAGAATTTACCAGCAAACACCTCACTTTCTTTTCAAACACCTCCCAACAGTAGCAGAGACTGATTCTTCTCATCTATGTGAGGAGGGAGAGAGGAAGCATGTTGCCTTCTACATGGAGGGATCCCTAGATTAGGGACCCTGAAAGGTAAAGAGATTCTGTCCAGAAAACTCTTTGCCTTTCTCCAACTCGGCAAAAAACTAGAGGCACTGATTCAAGCTAGCTGCAGAATAAAAAGAGAACCAAGGGAAAAACTAAGGTGGGAGGCCAGCCAAATGTAAGTGTTCAATATCTTTAACATGAGTAACATGAGCTAGAAGGAAAGGAGCTAAAAGCAAGCTGGGGCCAATCCTTTTCCCCAGAAGCTACTTAGGACAGGGACCAAGGCTATGGTTGTAGAGTTGTTTTCAGTTGTGTCAAGTCAATCATGACCTCTTTGGGGGGGAGGGGGGGGTTTCTTGGCAGAGATATTGGAGTGGTCTGCAATTTCCTTCTCATTTTACAGATAAGGAAACTGAGGCAAATGGAGTTAGTGACTTGCCCAGGGTAGCATAGCTAGTAAGTATCTGAGGCTGGATTGGAAGTGCTCTATCCCAGGGGCAGCTAGGTGGCACAGTGGCCCTGGATTCAGGAGGACCTGAGTTCAAATTCGACTTCAGACACTTGACACTTACTTAATAGCTGTGTGACCCTAGGCAAGTCACTTAACCCTCACTGCCCCACAAAACGCGCGTGCACACACACACACACACACACACACGTGATGGAAGTGCTCTATCCGTCTGTGCCACCTGGTTCCCCAGGGACCAAGGCTCGTGAAACCTAAATCCCCCAGTGTGGGAGGAGGCTGAGGTAGCTGCTTTGCAGCTAAGTGATAAAGGTGTACCCACCAGAAAAGGGAGAGAAATCAGAAAATGACTGATGGTGGAATGTAAGGAAAAACACTAAAAATCTCAAGTTGAAGAAAAGCTCAGTAAAACCCCGGAGCACAAGTAGATATAAAAGAACCTTAAAACCTGAACGAAGGCTCAGAAATTACAAAACACTCAAACAAATATTACAAGACAAAGGAAAGAAAATAATGCCTTATGAAACACAGAATCCTATTTAGTCCAAAGAGAAAAGAATAAGAAATTCTAGAATGCTTCAAAAGGAAATTAAATCCTTGAGAGAAACTAGGAATAGATATAAGCTAAAATCTCTAGCCCTCCGTCACAGAAGCAAGCAGCTAGCCAGTGCAGAAGATAGCTGGACTTGGAGTCAAGAAGACAGGAGTGCAAGTTCTGCCTTAGACACTTAACTATGTGACCATGGGCAAGCCATTTAACCACCACGTGCCTCACTTTCCTTAATTGTAAAAAGAACATAATAATGCACCTTATCTGACATGGTTGTTGTTACAGTACAATGAGCTATCTGCAAAGTACTTTGCAAACTTTCAAGGGCTATTATAATACATTATCACTTTAATTATTTTTTTAATGTCAGGTTAGAAAAAGATTTGAACCCATTATGAAGAACTTTTTTCAGATTTAATTTTTTTCTCAATAACATCTAACAATGTATTATTATTTTTTTAAATAATAATTTTTTTATAGTTTGGGGTTCTTTCCCTCCCTCCCCTCCCCTGTCCCTAATGCAAAAAACAGTCAGATATGGGTTATACATGTATGATTATGCAAAACATTACCATATTTATCATTCTGTATAAAGAAACTTGATTAAAAGGGAAAAAAAATGAAAGAAAGTGAAAACCAGAATGCTTCAGTCTGTTCCATCAATATCAGTTCTTTCTTTGAAGGTGGATAATAAGTTCCATCAATAGTCCTTTGGGATTGTCTTGGATCATTGTCTTATTGTGAATAGTCAAGTCATTCACAGTTCTTCATCAAACAATATTTCTGTCTCTGTGTACCGCGTTCTCTTGGTTCTGCTCACTTTACAATACATCATTTCATACACTTCCAGGCCTTTCTGAAGTCAAGCTGCTTGTCACATCTAACGATTTTTTAAAGTTTTGAGTTCGAAGTTCTCTTCCTCCCCTCCTACCAACCCCTCTCCCTGAGAAGGCAAAGCAACTTGATATAGATTATACATGTATGGAAATTTTTTCCAAAGAAGCAAAAGAGAGACTAACGGACTTGGAAAAATAGAAAGCAAGCAAACAAAACCTCTTGAAAAAGAAGTGGAAAAAAAATCTGGCAGATGAAAAGCAAAAGTCTACAATGTTTAAGGAACATATGATCTCTTTATATAAACCAAAGCCAGTAACAGACCAAAAGAAAACTTAAGATTCATATGTCTACCAGAATATGACAATATTTTTTAAAAATCTGAACATGTCATAATTAATACAAGAAAACTGCCCAGAACTTCTGAATACTGAAAACAAAACACCAACTGAAAGATTCCACAGACTGCCCCCAGAAGAGGGAGGAGTAGGGAGGCTAAGCTTCAAACCACAATACAAAGAGTGGTTAAATTTAACAATTGCGATTACAAACAACAAATGCCACAAGAGGGTAGGAGGGAGATCTTCAAACACCGAGGAAAGGAAATCTGAAAGAGAGAAAAATTAATCGACACTTACTGGAACCTATAGAAGATGGGAGGGAAACCTTAGAGTCACTAATCACCACAAACAGCAACTTCTGAACAACTGCCAAAGTTGGTTAGGAGAAGGAACCTCAGACCTAGAGCTTTAAAAGATTTAACTCCAAGAGGAACACAAAGGTATGAAAGAACAAATAAACAATGAAAAAAGATAACAAGTCAGATAATAAAGCACTAGGAATACAAATACAAGCAAGAAAACAGTCGCTTCCCTCAGTCAGCTTATACTCTAATGAGGGAAGACAACTTTAAAAAGGAAGCTGAAAACAGCTGCAAATTAATAAACACAAAGTTGGAGAGGTTGTGGAGTGAATTTTAAATAATCACTTAACTGATAGGAGAAAGAAAGAAAAAGGGAAAGGGGAAAAGAAAGAAATAAGGGGAAAGATAGAGGGAGGAAGGGAAAGTAAAACTCCCAAACTATGTAACAGGATGAAAAATTAGAGGAGGAAATCAGGGATCCTGTGGAACAGAGTTGCACCAAAATAGTTTAAGCAAAACTAGTCATAGGGACAAAGTATTGACTTAAAAGAGGAAGGAGATAAAAAGAAGTATTTTTTAAAAAACAATACTAGAAACAGAAATGGAGGAAAACTGAACTTCAGTAACTTCATTTCTAGATGGTCTAAACAATCTAAAAATTTTAAGGTTATCTCATCTAAAATCTTTAGACTACCTGAAAACAACAACAAAAAATTCCTGGAAGCCAGGCTATGAGAAATTCTACACGCAAACTGCCCGGAACTACTGGAACCAAGGGGCAAAGTGAAAAGAAAAGGATACACAGGTCATCTCCTGAAAGAAACCTTTAAAAAAGAAAAAAGAAAAGAAAACGCCAAGAAACATCACGGCTCAAATCTAGAGCTCATGAGTTAAAGAAAAGTTACTGTGAGTAGCCATAAAAAAGAGTTCAAGTATTAAGGAACTACAGTCAGCATCACTCAGATCCTGACAGCTAATGCTACAGAATACAGCAGAGCTACACTTTATACAGAACCATACTCCAAAAGGCAGAAGGCAGAAGGCAGAAGAGAAAAGCTTACAACCAAGAATAACTTACCCTTCAAAGCAGTCTCATTCCACAGGGTAAAACGGCTATCTAAATGAGCAGATAAGTTCAAAGTATTTTTATGAAAAAACCTGAACCAAAGAGAATCTCTAATATGCAAACAGAAGAGTCCAGAGTAACTTAAAATGGCTGGGTACAACTGGGGCAAAGGGATGAGAAAGTGACTTACATGAGAAAGTGCTTTTACACCTTAAGTGGGGGAAAGAGGAACAAGTGTTTCCCCAGAACGTAGTGCCTTTAACAGTCACAAAGGAAGTTAAATAAGTCAAAGGGCACAAAGGTAGTTTTGTTCTGTTATGGTGAACTTAAATGAAGAAAGAAAAGGAACAGAGAAAAGAATATGCTAGGGAAGAGAAGGTAAAGAAAGAGTGAAACTTATTATTTCATCTAATCAGGGTCTATGAGAAAAAGACTATCAGCTCGCAGAAAAGGTTGGGGAAAGCTGAAGTCCCATGAACCTCCCTTTCAATGGAACTGGTCAAAGGGGAGTTGGGTTAACACATAGTATGGTACAGAAATATTTTAAACTCAACAAGGAAACAGGCAGAGAAGGTGGGGTTAAAAGGAAGGCTGGAATAAGGAATGGATCAGTCATAAAGAAGACAAATTCCAACTGGAGTTTGGATTGTGAAGAGGGGATTTAAAAGGAAAGGAAAAAAAGGTAAAAACCCATGACTGAGATGTACGTGAAAAGAAAAGAGGCAGTGGAACAGAAGCAAAGCACATTTTAGGAAACTTTTTCTCTCCTTACCTTTTTATTTGTAAATAGGGGGTAAGGGTAAGGATATAAAAAAAAGATATAAGAAGATAGGAAGGAGGCAAATATATAATTAACAAACACAATCCTGAGTCTTAATGGGATGAAGTCATCTATAAAATGAAAGAGGTTAACAATGGATTAGAAAGCAGAATCCAACAATATGTTAAGAAAAATATACTTGAAACAAAAAGATTCAGAGTTAAAATAAGAAGCAGGAGCAGAATTTATAATGCTGTGGATGAATTCCAAAAAAGTAGGGGTAGCAGTCATGATCTCAGACAAGAGTAGAAATATATGTTTAGAAAAATTAAAAAGGGAAACCATATTACGCTTAAAGCCATCAAGGACAATTTTTTTTTTTACCCGTACTTAATGTATAAGCATCAAATGACAGTCTCTAAATACTTAAAGTAAAAGTTAACCATTTTAAAGGGAGAAGTAGTCAATAAAAGTACAATTGGGGACCTTAATAGACTTCTTTCAGACTTAAACAAATCTGTCCAAAAAACCAACAACACAAGAACTTGAATAACATTTTAGAAAAATTAGGTATGACAGAACTGTAACAATTACTGAACAGGATCAGAAAGAAGTATATTATCTGATTTTTATCTTCAGGACAACCCTGAGAGGCCAGTGCTATTACAATTATTCCCATTTTATAGATGAGGGAACCGAGGCAAACAAAGGTTAATTAACTTAAGGATCACAAAACTAGTGTCTATGGCTGAATTTGAACTCAGGTCTTCCCGACTCCAGGCTCCAGACTCTATTAACTGTACCACTAGCTGACCCCATAAGACAACATATTAAAGCTTTTAAGATGTAAGTTTTGAGATAACTACTGGTTAGTCCAATGAGTGGGGAAAAAAGAAGTGGCTTCGCTTAATTTCATAGCCCTACTAGTACCAAAAGTTAGAAGCACAGAAGTGCCACAAGGAGTAGAAAATAGAAAAGGAAGAATAAAAAAGAAAACAAAAGCAAAAGAAAAGAGAATGTAACAGCAGAGGCAACAGTGAAGGGGCAGGGAGAGGGGTGTAGAGAACTATTTATTTAATCATTTTTAAAAGGCAGCCAATTTACAACATCCTGGAAAACCTAGAAGCCAATTACCAAAAAGGCTACTTCTCACAAGCTTTTTCAAAAAAGCAAATTCCAGGGTCTTGCTAGAGGATCATTATTAAGTCTTATACCCTTTACAACCTACATCGGCCTCAACAGCACCAATGATATTAATAAAGATGACTGCATCATTAAATAAAATGTATGCTCTTCATAATCTATGTAAGAACACATAAATAAGACATAAGATATATTTAAGAAAGACTTCAATGAAAAATAGCTAAAATAAATGCCCGAGTACATAAAAGTGTGAACTTCTAGCTATTTAAAAATCTCACATAGTCAAAACATAGTGTTACCCATGAGTTACTCAGCTGTTAGTTACTATTTACATCAGAAGATAAAGAATAGGATTATATAGATATAATAAATTTTAATAGCATTTGCTGAGAAAAAATCATTGGAAATTTGTAGCAGAGTGTTTGTCTTAGATTCCAAAAACCGGTTTAATAACTTACTTTGTGATACTGAGCAGACACTAAATCTCTCTAGGCTTCAGTTTGCTCATGGTAAGTACTATTATTGTTATGGTGATAATGATAAATCATATTTAATGAGCACTTAAGAATTTACAAAGTGCTTTCATTCCTAGAAGCTTGTCAGTCTAATTATTATCTTCCCCATTTTACAAATAAGGAAGCTAGGGCTCAGAGACTTTGACACTTGTTCATTCACACAGTTAGTAAGCATGGGAGTTAGGACTTGGACACTTTCAACTATATCAGGCTTCTACCCTATTATAATCACTCCTGACTAGTTTTCACGTATCTACTTTTGCAAAGGGCAGGTAGGTGGTCCATGGATAGATTGCCTGTCCTGAAATCAGGAAGACTCATCTTCTTAAGTTCAAATTCTGCCTCAGACACTTCCTAGCTGTGTGACCCTGAGCAAGTCACTTAACTCTGATTGCCTCAGTTTCCTCATCTGTAAAATGAGCTGGAGAAGGAAATGGCAAACCACTCTAGTATCTTTGCCAAGAAAACCCCATATGGAATCACAAAGTCAGATATGATTGAAACAAATGAATATTTTTCTTTTTTTTCAAAATAATTTTAGTATTGGGCAGCTAGGTGGCGTAGCCCTGGAGTCAGGAGGACCTGAGTTCAAACCAGGCATCAGACATGACACTTACTAGCTATGTGACCAAAATCACTTAACCCTCATTGCCCCCCCAAAAAAAGTAGCATAACCAAAATAATTTTAGTATTTATCAACTGTGCCTTAAACTTTTCAAATATCTTATTTTTCTGAGCCTTTTTTGATCTAAGAACAAAGTATTCATATTCATAATTTCATATTTTGTGTTGTATCACATAGCACCTAAAAAGAAGTTGATTAGCTGACTTACATTTCTAAAATACCAACAATAATATCTTCTATGAAGAGCAAGCAAATTTCTTGCTATTTTTACCCTAAAACATTCTGATTTTTTCCCCATAAAATTAGCATTCATGCCTAAAACTTTTTCTGTAACCATTTTGTCTGTAATCATGTTGCTTTGTTAAAGGGTCCACAGACCTGTATATGAAGACTAATTGTTCCACAGTCTCTCCTTTTCTGATGTGGCAACTTCCTTTAAGACTATAACACAGAAGCCCCTTCTATATTCCTGTAGGAATTAAAATGACTTATGTTACTACCTGTTCCCAGTTTACAGATAAGATAACCACTTCAATAATAAAACTCTGAATGCCCATATAAGTATTAAAACAGCATTTTATACCCTTCCTCCATTAAGAATGAGAACACCCTGTACACTCCTTGCTCAAATTACACGGATTTCCTTTAAGATTAGGGAGCATATTGTAACAGCAGCATATAATTTTCCTACACAATAATTCTTTTCCAGTTGAAAGGTATCCTATAATATTATCAGCATCAACAGGAACAGACACCCAATTTTCAAATAGACAAAGCTTTTTTGGGGGAAGATTTATCCTTAGTAAACAGCAATTTTCAAATATGTAACAGCTGAAAAAAGATCGAAATAACGTAACTAAACAGCCAAGATCTTTAAAACTTCCAAAATAACAAATTATTCAAATTGTTATTGGTAGAAAATAACAGATAATAGAAGTTAATCCTTATAAATGAAAAAAAAGTTATTCATCCCATTATTAATGGATAAAATTGCAAAATACAATATTGTTAAACTTAGCAGGTAAAACGATCCTAATTTTTTATTCTGTAAATTATGACATAGAAGTCTTGCTGCTTAGTGTAGAAACATCTTTAAAACTGATTTTGTATATAACAATTTCACCTAAAACTTCTTGTTCAAATGCTCCTCTCATTTGAACTTATAAGCTTTTATAATTTGCATTTATCCGTTCACATATCTTCTCTCCTCTATCAGATTATAAAGTCCTGGAAGCTAGTGACTATGTCCTATTTATTTTTATTTTCCCCAGCATGGAGACAGAGAATATAGTAGGTCCTTAATAAGTTCGTAGAAAAAAAATTAGTAAGAATCAATGAGAAAATGTAAACCATATCTTAGTGAGGACACTTGCAAAACTTGAAAAATAGAAGCAATATTTACTAATTCACCATGTGCTGTAAACTCTGTAGTCTCAATTATTTTGAATATTTCACTAGAACAACTAATTATATAGGAGGTGTTAAACGAGAAGTTTTCTGTACTTGACTAAGTGCAAACAAATAATAAATGTGTCTTTTTATGAAAGTTGGACACTGAATGAAACTAGGTAAGTCACATGTTGTTTTTTAACACTCCCCAATTGTGTTTTGACTCTCAATGCCCAAAACACAGACTGAGAAAACAGAATTGTTCAAATTGCCAAGTATAAACGTGATCATCAAACTCTGGCCTACAAAATAACAGCCCAAAAACATTAATAAGTAGGATCCAGACACTGATTTGGTTTCCCATTATAATTTCAGTTTGGCCATCAAGTCTATGGAAGCCCAAAAATCCAATGAGATATCAGGCTACATTCGATACAGCACCAGGAATGACAGACAGACAATGAACCAAGGTGCCCAAGGTAAATGAGGAGACAAGGGCATCAATGAACTGCTTTTCAGGCCCAGAAAGAACTGTCAAATACAATTCCTGAGCCATTGTCAGGAATATCTAAAAGATAATGGGAAAGGGGAGAGGTAACAGAGTGTGGCCGAAGGACAAATGTATTTTAGATTTTCAAAAAAGGGAAAAGGAAGAATCTGCAAACTCTAGGCCAATGAGCTTGACTTCAACTCTGGAGAAAGTTCCAGAATGGATCTTGTTGTTGTTGTTGTTGTTGTTGTTGTTTGTCCTTCATCCTTGAAGAGGACCATGACACTGGGGTGATGTCATGACTCTTGAACTGGATTTAAGTGATGGAGGGTCACCAAGTAAATGTGTTAGGTGAGACTGGAACTCAGGTTCCTCTTGACTCCAGGACCAGTGTTCTACCCACTGTGCCACCTAGCTACCCCTGCCCTACAGTCTAGAAGAGATCATTAGAAAGACAGTTGGTAAACATGGAGAAAGGAAAAAGTCCATGCCAGATTGACCGTACTGCCTTTTTTCACAGAATTACTACACTGGATAAAGGGAATGGTGCAGATCTAGTTTACCTAGATTAAAGATTATTACAAAGCTTTTGATAAAATATCCCACATTCTTCTTGTGGAGAATATGGAGAGATACGGGTTAAATAATAAGACAATTAGAACTGGTTAGAGGGCCAGACTCAAAGAGTAGTTTTTATGGTTCAGTGTCAATGTGGCAGGAAATCCCCAGGGATCTATGCTTAACCACAAGCAACGTTTTTATTAATAACTTGGATAAAGGCATGGAGGATATGGTCATACAATTTAAAAATGACACAAACTGTAAGGAACAGATAACACAGGATGACAGTCAGGTTAGAGCACTGGGCTGAATCTAACAGATGACATTCATCAGGGCTCAATGGAAAGCTTTACACTTTTGAATACAAAGTCGGTTTCACTACTGTCCAATGGGGGAGCCACAAATAGACAGCAGTTTTGAAAAAGGTCTAGAGGTCTGAGTGGCCTGCAAACCTAATATATCTCAGGGTATTGTGAGGGAACCCAAATAGCTGACTGATCTCATACTATATGAAAAAAGGCCCAGCTCTCAGGACAAGGGAGGTATTAGTTTCACTGCACTCCATTGATCTCAGGCCTGGTGAGGAGTGTTCTCTTTAGCCATGGGCGCTCTGGTTGAAGGAGGATGCTGAAAAGTCAGGTAATGTACATGAGAAAGGGTTAAAGGACCCAGGCATGTTTAGCCTGGCTTCCTTTAAGTCCCACCTTCTACAGGAAACCTTCTTAACTCCAGTGCTTTCTCAAAGGATATGAACAGACAGGTTTTTTTTAATGAAGAAATCAAACTTACGGTCATATGAAAAAATGTTCTAGATAATTACTGATTAGAGAAATTCAAATTAAAACAACTTTGAGATATCACCTCATACCCACCAGATCCGCTAAAATGACAAAAGGGGAAAGTGACAAATATTGAAGGGGATATGGAAAAATCAGGACACTAATACATTGTTGATGGAACTGTAAACTGATCAAACCATTTTGTAGAGCAATCTGGAATTATGCCCAAAGAGATATGAAACTGTGTATACCCTCTGACCCAGCAATATCACTATTAGGTATGTTTCCCTAGGCGATTAGGGAAAAATGAAATGAACCTATATGTTTGAAAATATTTATAGCATCTCTATTTGTGGTGCCAAAGAAATGGAAGTAGAAGGGATGTCCATCAATTGGGGAATTGCTAAATAAGTTGTGGTATATGATTGTGATGGAATATTATGCTGTAAGGAATGATAAGTACATTGATTTTAGAAAAGCATGGAAAGACTTGTATGAAATAATGAAGAGTGAAATGAGCAGAACCAAGAGGACAATTTATGCAGTAATAGCAATACCATTCAAAGAATAACTGTGAATGACCAAGCTACTCTCAGTATTATAAATATTCAAATCAAGTACAAAGGGCCTATGAAGGAAGATGCTATTCACCTCTAGAGAAAGAACTGATAAATAGAAGGATGCATAGTGTAGTTATTTTTTTAATTTAATTTTTTTTTTTTATTTTTAGTGAGGCAATTGGGGTTAAGTGACTTGCCCAGGGTCACACAGCTAGTAAGTGTTAAGTGTCTGAGGCCGGATTTGAACTCAGGTCCTCCTGAATCCAGGACCAGTGCTCTATCCACTGCACCACCTAGCTGCCCCCATAGTGTAGTTTTACATATACACATGCACGTGTGTGTGTGTGTGTGTGTGTGTGTGTGTGTGTGTGTGTGTGTGTGTATCAGAGAGAGAGAGAGAGAGAGAGAGAGAGAAAGAAATGGTGGCCTTATCTCGTATGGGATGGGAAGGGAGGAAGACAGTTTAGAACTTAAAATGTAACAAAAAACTAAATAAAATTAATTTTTTTTTAAATTCCAGTGCTTTCTTCTTTTAATCTATTTATCCTAAATATGTGTGTGTGTCTGTGTCTGTGTGTTTGCGTACTGTCTCACCCATCATACTGTCAGCTCCTGGAGGGAGAGAATGTCTTTGGTCTCTTTTTGTAATAGCAGTGGTTAGCACAGTGCCTGGCACATATTAAGTACTTAATAAATGTTTAATGAATTGAATGATATCTATCTTAACAAGACTGTCTAATGGAAAAGGGATTAGTCTTTTTCCAGTTGGCCTCAAAGGGCAGAACCAGGAGCAAAAAGAGGAAATTACAAAAAGGCAATTTAGGTCAGATGACAGGAAACACTTGCAACAATTCTAACAGTGCAAAAGTGGAATGGGATGCCTCAAGAGGCAGTAGGTTCCCTCCCCATTACACGAGGTCTTCAAGCAGAGCCCGAGAGCCTTCAGAAGCCCATGTGTGCAGTAACTACAACAGCATGTCCATCTGAACCAAGATCCAAGTTAAGAACATGTGACTGGGGCTTTGCAAGAGCCAAGTTCAAGGTCACTGGCTACCGGAAGACTCCTATCTCCAAGAAGCAACCCAGGTTCAATGGTGATGAGTTAGAGGACACAACAGCTGATAAGTGCCTCATTCCTGATGGCAGTGGGCTCAAGTACAACCCAAACAGGTTTCTTTCCACGACTAGTAGATAGGCTCTTCACTCATGGCAATGACTTCTGTGACAGCTGCCCTTTTCAAGCCCAAATAAAACTTTAAGCTCCTGAAAAAAGGGCTCTTTCTGCTTTCCTTGCTGCCAGGTGTCATTTCCTATTACTTCCACCAGCTCACATCTTCTCCTGATTTGCTATTTCTAATCTGCTTTGGGCTAAGGAACCAAATAATCAAGCTTATCATAACTGATAAGAATGGACTCTGAGTCATGGCTGAGGAACTGTCCCCAAGAATAGATTTTATGCACAGCTTTTTACAACATCAATAGTGGCTGCTCGACGCCTTTTTTGACAACATATCGATTTTTAGCTATGTCCTAGATAACTGAGGTTACTCAATAAGTGACCTGTGAATAATGAGCTCATTTTTTTAAAAAACATTTTATCACTGCTATCAATCAACAAGCCTTTGTTAAGTATCTGCCATAAGTTAGTGATCTACAAATTGTATACAACAGTAATCACAAGAAAGACTGACCAGAAAAAGCACCCTGGTCCAGTTCATGAGCCAACAGAAGAGGAGGGCTGGTATAACTTGGCTTCCTGAGTGAGGCCAGAGAAGTGCTCTAAATCGGAGCCTGTCCTCTATGAGTGACTGGAGGGTAGGGGACAATTAGAGAAATCAAAGAGCCCTCTCACTCAGCTAAGAGCTCTAGGAGAGGTGACAACAACAAAGACAATGCTGGCGATACCCCCATTCACCCCACTTGTGGAGATGAGCTCATATGGTGTGACTGGGTCACCACAGTATGAAGGAGAACTAGATCCGCAGGCACAGGACCCGGGGAGGGGAGATTGGACTGGATGATGTTTCCCCCCACCCCCAGTCCTTCCAACTCAACATTGGTGAAGCTGATGGATAGGATTTTCAAGGATTCCTTGATGAGGGTCCAAAATCCCAGGTCAAATGAACAATCGCAGAATCCTGGAATGTCAGAATCAGAAAGAACTTTCCACATCATGGCCAAAGCCCTGTATTTTACTTGAGGAGATGGAAGCTCAGGGATAACCTCTCCCCATGCCCACCTCTTCCCCCACCCCGTCCCCAAAAGCTGGAAGTCACTGAAGTCAAGCCACATTTTTTCTTTACTACTACTATGTCATTCTATCACATTTAATTTGGAAATTGTGTCAAACAGGACAGCACCAACTTTGTAACTAAAGACAATGATAAAATAAGATTCGATGTATTAGATTCACTCTATAGTGTTGCAAATTCATTAGAAAACAAACTACCAAGCACTTACTAGGCAAGTTGTTAGAAATACCCTTAAAACCTTTCAGAAGTGCTTATGATATTTACATAAATATCATAGAAAGGAGAATGTGATAGGATAACAGAGATTAAGACAAACTGCTATCGAACATCTTGCAAACACCAAAAACTTGAAGATCCCCTAAGTAGCTCTGAAAATAGTAGCATGAAAAAGCCTAAAGCTTAGGGCAATGTCTCACCCCACCAGGGTGAGCAAAAGCCCAACTTTAACATAAAGTTTGGAAGGGCAGCCAGATGGAGTAGTGGATAGAGCACCGGCCCTGGAGTCAGGAGGACCCGAGTTCAAATCTGGCCTCAGACACTTGATACTTACTAGCTGTGTGACCCTGGGCAAGTCACTTAAAAAAGAACTGAAGTGAACACATTGTTCCCTATTGGGGCGGCTAGGTGGCACAGTGGATAAAGCACCGGCCCTGGATTCAGGAGGACCTGAGTTCAAATATAGCCTCAGACACTTAACACTTACTAGCTATGTGACCCTGGGCAAGTCACTTAACCCCCATTGCCCCACCAAAAAAAAAAAAAAAAAGACTTATTGGACTACCTGAAAGCCATGATCAAAGAAAGAGTCTAGACATCACATTTCAAGAAATTATCAAGGTAAACTGCCCCAATATCTTAGACTCAGAGGCTAAAATAGAAATTGAACAAATCTACTGATCACCTACTGAAAAAGATTCCAAAATGAAAAACTCCCACAAATATTAAAGTTAAATTCCAGAGCTCCCAAGTCAAAGAGAAAATACTTCAAGCAGCCAGAAAGAAACAATTCAAATATTGTGGAGCCAAAGCTAGGCTCACACAAGATTTAGCAGCTTCCACATAATGAATAGAAATCTCAGAATATATTCCAGAAGGCAAAAAAGCAAAGATTACAATCAAGAATAACCTACCCAGGGGGCAGCTAGGTGGCGCAGTAGATAGAGCACCGGTCCTGGAGTCAGGAGTACCTGAGTTCAAATCCGGTCTCAGACACTTAACACTTACTAGCTGTGTGACCCTGGGCAAGTCACTTAACCCCAATTGCCTCACTAAAAAAACCCCAAAAAACAAAACAAGAATAACCTACCCAGGAAAGCATTATAACTTTTCAGGGAGAAAAATGGACATTTCATAAAATAGAGGGTTTTTAAGCATTTCTGGTGAAAAGATCAGCACTGAATAGAAAAACCTGATATTCAAATACAAGACTCAAGAGAAACATGAAAAGGTAAACATGAAAGAGTAATCATAAGGGTCTGAATAAAGTTAATCTGTTTACATTCTTATATAGAAAGATAATACACATAACTTCTAAGAAATTTATTAGTTAGGACACTGAAATGGAATTTATGTAAAGAGAGGACATGGATGTGAGTCAATTATGTTGGAATGATCTCCAAAAAAAAAAAAAATGAAAGGGTGAGAAAGAGGGATGCACTTAGAAAAGGGAGGAGAGGTTAAATGGGGAAAGTTATCTCTATAAAAAGAGACAGGCAAGGAAGAGCTTTTATAATGGAAGAGATAATTGGGGTGGGGTATGTGACAAATGGTCAAAGGGTATAAACAGGCAGTTTTCAGAAGAAATCAAAGCTAGCTATAGTCATATGAAAAAGTGCTCTAAATCACTATTAATGAGAGAAAAGCAAATTAAAATAACTCTGAGGTACCATGTCATACCTATCAGAAATGACAAATGCTAGAGAGGATATAGGAAAACAGGTACACTAATGAATTGTTGATGCAGCTGTGAACTGTCCCAACCATTCTGGAGACCTAGTTGAACTATGCCCCAAGGGCTACAGAACTGTGCAAACCCTTTGACCCAGCAATACCACTACCAGGCCTATATCCCGAAGAGTTCAAAGAAAAAGGAAAAAGACCTATGTATACAAAAATATTTATAGACATTCTTTTTGTAGCATCAAAGAATTAGAAACTAAAGGGATACTCATCAATTGCAGAATAGTTAAAAAAGTTATGGCATATGATTGTGATGGAGTACTCTTGTGCTAAAAAAATGATGAGTAGGGTGGTTTCAGAAAAACATGGTGGCATGACCTGATGCAAAATGAAATGAGGGGGCAGCTAGATGGCGCAGTGGTTAAAGCACCGGCCCTGGATTCAGAAGTACCTGAGTTCAAATCCAGCCTCAGACACTTGACACTTACTAGCTGTGTGACCCTGGGCAAGTCACTTAACCCCCATTGCCCCGAAAAAAAAAAAGAAATGAGAACTGGGAGTTCATTGTGCACTACAACAGCAAAATGTTTCTTTGGTGAAGCAATTGGGGTAAGGTGACTTGCCCAGAGTCACACAGCTAGTAAGTGTTAAGTGTCTGAGGCTGAATTTGAACTTGGGTCCTCCTGAATCCAGGACTGGTGCTCTATCCACTGTGCCACCTAGCTGCCCCCTGGATACTGAGTTTTAAAAAAATTTCTCTGAAAGTTGATGGGATGAATTTGAATTTTAGGAGTTCTCTGTAAATCTTAGTGAAAAGTCAGATGTTGCAGTAGTTTTCTAGATTTGAAAGAGCTATCTGCTCCATAACGAATAAGAAAGTGGTTGCTGTTTTTCCCTTGTGCCTTGATTTTTCTTTCACAATATGACTAATGCAGAAATATGTTTAATGTGATTGTACATATATAACGTATCAGATTGCTTTCTGTCTTGGGGAGGAGGGAGGGAAGGGAGGGTGGGAGAAAAATTTGGAACTAATAATCCTATGAAAACAAATGTTGAAAACTATCCTTATATGTAACTGGAAAATAATAAAATGCTTTTATTAGAAAAATTTAAAAAAAAGGAAGTGGCTACTGAAATGGAAGAGATGACCTCGATCAGAAGTGACCGCTCAATCTAAGAGTTTGTAAG
Organism: Dromiciops gliroides; assembly: GCF_019393635.1. Classification (NCBI taxonomy): domain Eukaryota; kingdom Metazoa; phylum Chordata; class Mammalia; order Microbiotheria; family Microbiotheriidae; genus Dromiciops; species Dromiciops gliroides. Next base: position 39,439,239 of record NC_057866.1, read on the forward strand.
AATAAGGAGGGAAGGTGGGCACTGAGGCATGCATCCAGGATCTCTACAAATGGTCAAGTTCTCCATTTGCTCTTGATTACGGATGGATTTGTGCTCAATCAGCATAAATTTGGTCCCCAGAATAATGCAGGGTCTTCAAAAGGAGATCCATAATTTCTCAAAAGAGTTTGGGATAAAGAATGTCTATCACCTAGATTATGATACGTAGCAGGATGGAGGAGCTAGAGAGCTGGCTCACCAGTACATACATGTTGTAGAAAAACCCTAAATGGGCAATGACTCGAGCCCAGAACTGAAAAGGAGGACAGCAGGCTAGATGCTCTTTGGGAAACTGCAGACACTTTAATAAAATCATGCTTTTCCCTGAAACAAAGGTGATGCTGTATAGGTCTAAGTCATGGAACACCAGTTTCTGGTCAACCTCAAGTCCAAGAGACACTTGTATGGTTGCCATGAATAACAACATGGGGTCAACAAAAAATTATAACATGGGGAGTAGCAGACCTGCTTCTATTTGAGTTTGACTTCACTGCTCTAAACAATTTATATCCTGAATGTTCTCCACATGTGACACAGACTAAAAAGTCTTCACCTTTCTGGCTGCTTATGTTGTTGTGGTTTAGTCATATCCAACTCTTTGTGACCCCATTTGGGGTTTTCTTGGTAAAGATAGTGGAATGGTTTACCATTCCTTCTCTAGCCCACTTTACAGATAAGGAAACTGAGGCAGAGTAAAGTGACTTGCCCAAGGTCATACAGCTAGTACATTCCTGAGGCCGAATTTTAATTCAGGTCTTCCTGACTCCAGCCTTGGTGTTCTATCCACCGCGCCACCTAGCTGCCCCTGCTTCTACATATTCAAAAGATGAACAATGTCCTTCATAAATGGTGAGACCCAGAACTGAAAGCAATACTCCCAAAGAGGTGTGACAACAGAAGAGTTCAGCAGGGTTATTATACTCTCCTTATTCTTGAAAGCTAGGCCTCTTTTATCCCATTCACTTTCTTGGCTGCAATATATCACATCCCTGACTCATATTGAGTCTGAAGTTCACTAATACACAACCAGATTTTTTGTCAGTCAAATGTTGTCTAATAGTGACTGCCCAATCTTTCCTGTGAAGTTGTGAAGTGTAAGACTTCACGTTTATCCCTACTGGATTTCACCTTCTCAAATACAGGTCAAGACATAGGGGTAGGCAATCTATTGCCCAAGGGCCAAATACAACCACATCAGCAAAGAATGTTTTAAAAAAATTTTAAATACAATAAAACAACTGTTCTCAGAGACAAATTTATTTTTCAAATTGTCCCAGGCCATACAGTAGCCATTGTGGTACCACAGCCTGACCCCTGCTCGAGTCTATTGATCTCTCTGGATCCCAACCCTGTTTTGTAGGGTGTTAGCTCTCTCTTCCTGTTTTATGTCATCTGTAAATTTTGATAATCGTGTCATCAGTGCCTTTATCCAAGTAACATAAAAGTGTTAACCCATACAGGGCCAAGATCAAATCCCTTATACACTTGGTTGGAGCCCCACTTCCAAAATGACGGTGAATCACAAATGACTGATCTCTGATTCATGTCATTCAACCAGTTCAGAATCTAACTACATTAGAGTCTCAGGGGCAGGCAGGTGACACAGTGAATAGAGCACTGGGCCTGGAAGTTCAAATCTGTCTGCATACACTGACTAGCCATGTGGCCCTGGGCAAGTCACTTAACTTTCTTTGTCTGTTTTCTCATCTATAAAATGAATGGGAGAAGGAAATGGCAAACCACTCCAGTATCTTGGTCAAAAAAACAACACCCAAATTGGGTCACAAAGAATCAGACATGGCAGAAGAACAACAATAACCACAAAGTCTCACTATATTTCAACAGAATAGTACATAACTTTTTCAAACACTGTGGTTGTACTATAGGAATAACAGAGTATTTCTAAATCATTCCCTAAATCTATTTGTTTATAAGCCCACTCAAAAATGGCAAATAAGGGTCTTCTGGCATGATGCTTCCTTACCTAGAGATTCATTAGTCATCTCTTTAATAATACATTCTAGAATTTTCCCAGGAATCAAAGATTGCTGGCCTCTGTGGAAGATTCCAGTCTCTTCCCCCTTTTGAAAAATCAGAGTAAGTGTCCCTCTGAAGACCTGCTACATCTCTCGTGTTCTTCACAATCTCTATTAGTCTTCCTAATGGTGGTGTCACAATCACATCTGTCAGTTCTTTCAGTTTCCAACTATGAAGTTCATCTGAACCAGAGAACTGAAATTCACCCTGGAGCTAAATGTTCTCCTTCTGCCTCCTTACTTATTCTGAGTTATCAATTCCCTCTTTGCCATTTTTGTTCTGTTCTTTCCAGTCCAAAAATCATTCTCCTTCCCAAGGAAAAGAGAAGTACAATCAAAATAGAACAGCTGTCTCCTCTGTGCTCTTGGTCATCACCCTATGCAGTCCTATCCTGGCTCTGATCGCCTCCTCTCTCCCCCAATATATCTGGGCCCCACCCCAGCCCCTCATTGGTGTCCTTCATTTTCATTGCTTGCTAGCTCATTTGGAGCCTTCTGACACTCTCTCTATGGGGCTGTGCTATTTCAGGGAGTCATCTTTTCTGGTCTCCCCTTGCTTCCACCATATATAGATATACAGAGATGTGTTGTATCTCTCTCCATCTTAAGTCTAAGTTGGGTGGTGAGTTCTCCATATATCTCCATGCCTCTTCACACAACTCATCTTCTTCCTGATCAGAGGTGTTTCTTTTTCTGCTTTCAGAACTTGAATCCTGAGTTTGCCATTCCTCCTCAGCTCCAGGGATCCTATCTTTCCCATTTAAACTCTACATAAGGGCAGCTAGGTGGCAAAGTGGATAGAGCACCAGCCCTGGAGTCAGGAGGCCTGAGTTCAAATCCTGTCTCAGACACTTAACACTTACTAGCTGTGTGACCCTGGGCAAGTCACTTAACCCCAATTGCCTCACAAAAAACAAAACAATAAACTCTACATAAGGAAAACCTTCCTGACAATCAGAGCTGTCCAAAAAGGGAAGAGGCTTCCTTGGCAAATAGTCAGCTCTGCCTCACTGGAGGCCTTCGAACAAAACTTGGCTTATTTCTTGAAGATGCTTGGGCAAGGATTCCCATTCAGGTAAAAGCTGCCATAGCTGACTTCCTGGATCTCTTCCAGCTCTAGAAAGAGGTGAACCCCAACCATTTTACAGGGTCCCATTATTGTGGATTCCAGTCTTTATAATCCCAAATTAGTTTTCCTGTTTCTCCTTGATATGTACAACCAGTCTGAAAAATGACCACACATGCCTAATTAAAGGTGATGTCAAATGACTAAAACAAATACTTTTTTTTTTTTAGTGAGGCAATTGGGGTTAAGTGACTTGCCCAAGGTCACACAGCTAGTAAGTGTTAAGTGTCTGAGGCCAGATTTGAACTCAGGTACTCCTGAATCCAGGGCCGGTGCTCTATCCACTGTGCCATCTAGCTGCCTCCACAAATACTTATTTTTAACTATGTCTAATCTTTATATTTCAATAATGTTACTTTGTAGTGAAATTCTTGGACATAAAAATCACTTTGATATTACTGATTCAGTAATTCAAAAGACATTTCATTAGGCATATACTAAATGCAGCACTCTATTAAGTGCTAGAGAATTATAAAAATAAACACAGCAGATTTTGTTTTGAAGAGACATTTTAAAAGTAATCTGTTGCCATCCTATCATATATAACATGTAATATTGGATAATATTAGATAAACATTAAAAATAACAACTCTTTTGTTTTCAGTTGTTTGCAAAACACCTTGGTTCCATAAAGGTAAAGGAATAAGAGATTTCATCATGACTTTTAAAAAATAAACAACGATTCTATAGAAAAGTGACTTATCAACAGTCTAATGAAAACAGTTAAACTATTGGAAACTTTTCCCCTCCCCCCATATTACTGAAACTTTAAATGAAATCAAATTATCATTCTAATTAGATTATTTATACCACTGCATTTGTTATGTACTATTGGGCATTCAAAATTTTTTATGACATAATTCAAAATCAGGTCAACGAATGCTTACCATTAAAATGAGCTTTTGGTATTTTTGTTTCAGGTCTTTCATGCTTGCTGATGGCTCCGCACCCAGAACACTGTACCAGTCCTTTCGAGGGAAGGGTTCAAAAGCCATGGTATACTGCACAAGGCCTTTCCTTAATGTACTGCATTAAAAATATTAAAAATACTTCATTACACTTTATATTAATCTAATGGAAAAAGGAGGAAGCAATTAGATTGAAAGTCTGAAAATGTTTACATAGCTCTTATTTATAGAGTTTTATGGTTTGGGAAGCACTCTATGTATATCATCTCATTTGATCTTCACAAAATCAATCAACAAGCATTTATTAAGTGTTAGGCACTGGGTGGGGGAAAATACAACGAATGAAACAATCTCTATGAACAAGGAATGTACACTATAATGGAGAATGGGATATCTATATATGTGTACATAACAGGCACATATACATACAAACGCGTATACATTAACATATGTATCATTTATTTATGTATACATAATATACATGTATGGGCCCAGCTGAGACACTCCCTCCCTCATAAGCCTTGGCCCCTCTAATGCCTCCACAGAAAGGTGCCCTCTTCATACCCCACAATGCCTCTCTTACGCACTTTGACACTCTGCTTGGCTTTGGATTTAGGAATGTCTGCCACCCTGGTGCAGGCTCTCATTGCCTCTCCCCTGGACCCCTGAACTTCCTGCCTCCAGTCTCTCCCCACTGCAGTCTATCCTCTGCTCAGCTGCCAATGGAACCTTCTTACACTTCAGGTTTGACTGTGTCTCCATATTCCTTTATTTACTAAACTCCAGTGGCTCCCTATTACCTCCAGGAGCAAATACAAAATTCTCTGTTGAACCTGGTCTCCTCTTGCCTTTCCAGTCTTCTTATACTTTCCCTCTGCCTCCTCTATAATTTAAGGACACTGAATGTTCTCCCTTCTCGCAGCTTTCTCCATTAAATAAATACAAGACAGTATGGGAAGGAGGGAGGACTCCAGCACTTGGGAGAGAAGGGACCAAGAGTGGTTTCCTATAGAAAGTGGCGCCTGGGCTGCATCTGTGAAGAAAGGGACTCTATGCATGGAGCAGGGAAGGGGGGATGGAAAAGATTAGGGGAATCATTGAGTGCAAAGACACGGAAAACAAGGGATGGAGTGTCATGGGTGAAGAACAGACAGAAATCCCTTTTGTTGGATCACAAAGTGTAGGAAAAGGAATAATGTTCAATAAGGCTGGAATGACAGCTGGGGCTCAGGTTGTCAAAGGCATTAACAGTTACACAGATGAGTTTAAATCAAGTCTGTGAGGTAGGTTTCTATAAGTAGCATGGTATAGTGTGAAAAGCAATCTATTTTAGGTTAGAAGACCTGTTTTCTAATCTCTGTTCTATGTTGCCTACGTGGGCTTGGACAAGTCACTTAACTTCTTAGAAACTCAGTTTCCTAGTTTATAAAACTAAAGGGTCAATTTAAATTATAACTAAAGTTTATTCTAAATCCAAAAGTGTTATTATCCATATTTTATAGAAGAAACATTTTTCCTTCCATTATACCTGCTTTACTTTAAGTAAGTTACAATTATTGCACATATTTGACAATTATATCTTAATTCAACTCTCTCAAAGAATTGTATTTGTTTCTTAATTTTTTTTACAACAAATCATTCATTCATTTATTCATCTAGCATGCACCAAACACCCAGTATATACAGAACATTATATTAGGTCTCGTGGATGCTAAACAGGATAAAAGCTGAAATAAAGAACTGTATTTAGATGCCCATGCATGTGGTAAAAAGATTAAATGTAAAATAAAATGATAAATCAAACTTCTTAATTACCTAAGAGAAAATGAAAAAAAGAGATTCATATTAATAGCTCATGTAAATTAATGGATTTAGGTTCTTGCAAATTCATTGAACTAGAGCTGAAGAGGAAGGAGAGTACAGCTGAAAGAACACCTGTTCTAGTGTCCAAGGATCTGAATTCAAATTCATTTTCTCATGGTTACTACCTGTGTGACCCAGGGCAAGTAATCCTGTCTTTCTGGCCTTCAGTTTCTTCAAATGTAAAACGAGGGGGTTGGATCAGATGGCTTCGGAGGTCTCTCTCAGCTTTAGATACAAGATCCTATCATCTAATGGCCATCTGGTTCCAATTCCTCATCTGAGAGATGGGAAAACTAAGATTCAGTGACTTACCCACAGTCACACAAGTAAAACCAGAAACCTGCCCGGGGAACTCAGGTCCTCTAACGCCAGAGTCAGTGTTCTTACAGAGCCACCTTCAAATTTACCAGGATGTATATACTTTACGTCACAACGACCCAGTCAGACAGATAATATGACTGTCCCAGTTATACAGACAAGGAGACTGAGGCTGAGCTATGCCTAAAAGGCTTGTCCAAAGTAAGTGCTTGGGGCAATCTTCAAACCCAAATCTTTTAGACCTCAAGTCTAAGTTCTGTCCCTACATACCCTCCTTAAAATCATGAACAGCACAGTTGTCAAGAGAGCGAGGCTACCAGTTACCCCCTTTAAGACTTTTTCAATAAACCTTTAGGGGCCTCATCTGGAGAATGAGGGTTTGGAATTCAAGATCTCCAAGACCCTTTCTCTAGGGAGAAGAGGAAGGGAACAAGTATTCACTAAGCACCGGCCATGTGTGCTAAGTGCTTTATAAACTACTAAGGATGGTGCTAACTGCTTTACAAATATTATCTCATTTGAACCTTGCAACCATCTGGGGAGGAAGGTGCTGTTATCCCCATCTTACAGTTGGGGAAATCAAGGCAGTCAGGAAACTGAGACTTATGCAGGGTCATGTCTGAGACTCACTATCCTGGGCATCACTTAGCTGCCTCACTAAACTGTTAAGACTCTTGAGAGCTCCCTCATGGAGAAAATGACACTTTGGACTCCATGGAAACTTAGGGCCCTTTTTTTCTTATTGGCAAAATTGTTATTCACTTCAACAAAACAGCATGTATTAACTGCTTCCCAAGTATGAGTATTAGATAATGGATGTTTAAATGTGATGTTTAAAATCTAAATTGTGGTCGCCTTAAATTAGAAGCCTTAGCACCAGTCTTTGAGCAAAATACTTAAAGGGATCCCTGATTTCTTTGATCTGAATGTTCCCTTCAATGGTGCAGCAATTACCCTGCAAAGAAGGGCTGCAAATCCTATGTGAAGCGTTGTAGACACTAAATCTAAATTATTACCCTGATAAATAAATGGTGATTGACTATGTATGATCTGTCAGTGTGGGAAAATGACTTTTAAAGGAGAGCTATTGGTCTTGTTCATTAATATTGTCTCTAAAGCATGAAAGAAAAGCAAACTGAGAGATATTCTATCATCATCATCATCACTTCTGTCCCAATCAAGACTAAAGATGGCTGCATACACCATCGAAAGATACCCAAAGGATCACTGGGAGCCAGGGCAGAAGGGCACAGGGGACGGGAGTGTAGCTTTGAGGGAGGGGTGGCAGTGAATAGATAGCTCTGTGCTGGAGTCAGGAAGACCTCAGACATTTACCAGCTGTGTGACCCTGGGTGAGTCACTTAACCTAGATCTGCCGATCTGTCTGACTCTGGGCAAGTCACTTTCTCTCTTTGGGGCTCAGTTATCCTATAAGAAAAAGGAGGTGGAACTAATGGTCCTTCAGGCACCTTCCGGTCCCAAACCTAGGGAAGAGACCCCCAAAATGGAGTCAACCAAGGCCCTTGCTCCCTCTGGACCTCAGTTTCCCCAAGTGTAAAAAGGAGGGGATGGGAGCAGCTAGGCACCTATGACCCGGTCCCCACACAGGGGCCGCCCCGGAGGAAACGAGTCCCCCGCCCGCCGGCCCGCCCGCGCCCGCTCCCCCAGCTCTGCAGCTCTCCGGCGGCCTCCGGCTTCCCGCGGTCACCTCCCGGCTCCCAATCCCGCGGGACACCGTCTTACCGGAGCTCGCGGCCACGTAAAGGGAAAAGCTTGGGCCGCCGGCCTTTTGGCTGCAGCCTTTCCGGCGGAAGTAAATCGAGAAACCTCCTTCCCCCCAACCCCGGCCTGCGAGGCAGCCTCGTTTCCAGCCGGGCCACAATGACTGAAGCACCAGGAGGACGTAGCGTCCTGACGACCTCGACGCCGTCTCCAAGGTAACTAGACGCCGCTCGGGCCGGCCGGCTCAGAGGCGCTGGGGCCACTGCGCAGGCTCAGCCCTTCCTCGAACAGTCTGAGCAGGAGGGACCTCGGTCCGGCCCCGCCCCGAGGAGGCTACTCGTAAGGACTTGGAGCCGGGTCTCGGGAGGGATGCCAAAAGGCAGAGAGGTCTTCCGAGGTGTCCATGCCAGCACTGCTTCCCTGGCACTTCCCAAAGATAAGGCACTTGGGGGAATTGGGGGGGCTGGGGGGGAGAGGTGAAGCTCAGGACCGACCAAAGCCGGCACCAAAAGGAACTGTCACGAGGGCTGCACCTCGCGGGGCCCGTGGACTTTTGCGTGGGCTTTCACGTCACGAGCCTTACCTCCTCTTCAGTCCTGCCAGGCCAGCGGGGCGACTGTCATTGCAGGTGAGAGAAGCCCATGAGAGAATCCCAGAGGCCATCTAACACGACTCCCTTATTTCACGGATGTAGAGGTTTTATGTGACTTTCCCAAAGTCACAGAAGGAGTGAGTTTCGAGGCTGGATTTTAAAAATCCTTTCTTGTTGTTCAACCTGTGCCCCACTCTACGTGACCCTGTCCGTGGGGGTCTTCCTTGCCAAAGTTACTGGAGTGGTTTGCCATTTCCTACTCCAGTGTGTCCCTATGTTGCAGATGAGGAACTGAGAAAAATAGGTAGTAAGTGACTTGCCCAGGGTCACATAGTCAATAAGCGTGTACGGTCGCATCTGAACTCAGATCTTCCTGACTCCAGACCCGGTGCTCCGCTGCACTTCAAAGCTGACTCAGAAGTCACCTCTTTCATGATGAGGTTTTTTCTGATCCCTTCAGTTAGTAACAGTATTTTCTTAAGTTACTTTCATTAATTTGTGTTCACTTATCTGTGTCCATATTGTATCTATTCAGCTCTCTAAAAGCATAGACTTAGTTCTGCTTTTTTTTTATCCCCTAATACCCATTTTGGTGCCTCCTCCCTTAGTAAATGCTTTTTGAATTAAATTGAATTCTCTCTAAATCAGGTAGAAAGTTGGTTGCTGAACTACAACTGGAATAGCATCTCTCAATATGGTAGCAAAAAAGAACACTAAAATAGGTCAGAAGAATCATCTTTAGCCCCTAGGTCACTCAATTACCTTGGAGAGAGCATTTGGACTAGTCAAAAAGACCTGAATTCAAATTTGGCATCAGACACTTAAGAGCTGTGTGACACTAGACAAGTCAGGTGACCTCTCTGGCTGCCCAAGTTTCCTCAACTGTGGAATGTAATAACATCACCTACTTTTCAGATTGTAAGGATTAAAGGAGATAATATTTGTAAAGCACTTAGCACAGTCCCTAACATATATTAGGCACTATATAAACACATTCTCTTCCCTTTCCTACTTGGACAAGTTAGTTCCTTCTCTGTTTCCCCGTCTTTAGAAAAGTAACAACAACCACAACAACACTTGTCCTACATGCCTCTCTGGGTTATTGTATCAAGTGAAATAATATATGTTAAAATTGTTAGAAAAGTGCACCTTATATAAATATGAGATTTTGTTATTTTAGAAGCAAAAGACTTCAATCACATAAATGACATTCCTTTAAAAAATACATGACATCCCTTAATTAAGAGGATGTAGACTAGTGATCCTCTTATTCAGAGTAGAACTAAAAGAAGTGGACATGGGGCAGCTAGGAGGCACAGTGGATAGAGCACCAGCCCTGGATTCAGGAGTACCTGAGTTCAAATCTGGCCTCAGACACTTAACACTTACTAGCTGTGTGACCCTGGGCAAGTCACTTATCCCCAATTTCCCCGCAAAAAGAAAAAAAAAAGAAGTGGACATATCATGATGAATGGGATGGAGGTTAGATGTAATCAATAATGTCTTCATAATTATGTGGGTTAGAGAGTAGAAACCATTTTAGACAAGGATTGGGGAACTCATTTATCTAGAATTCCAAAAGTGTGGTCCTGAAGACTAAGGGATCTCTAAGAGATCCTTCCAACACTGTGACCTGACTGTGATTTTTATAATGATAATAGTGACTTTAGCACTTTAATGTTTGCAGAACACTACTTGTAAATTATTTTTCTGTAGAATTAAGACATGCCAAAGTGTGGGGAAAAAAATTTTTAGAACGCTTTGTGAATCTAACATCTCAGCAATAGCTTAAATCTCTTAAACTAAGGTTATCCAAGAATTAGGGAATTCTCCCAGGAAAGTAAATATTTCAGTACAGGATATAAAATCACAAAAACTTAAATGGACTAGGTGATCTTTAAGGTTTCTTCCAAGTCTCAACTTCTATGCTTCTATAGAATGATCATTTAATCAGACTTTAGAAAGCACTTAAATTAAATAAACAGAAACCCAGGTACCACAATATCATGGGTAAAGGACATAGGAACAAGAATATAAGGAGAAGAGGGGCAGCTAGGTGGCACAGTGGATAGAGCACCGGCCCTGGAGTCAGGAGTACCTGAGTTCAAATCCAGCCTCAGACAATTTGACACTTACTAGCTGTGTGACCTTGGGCAAGTCACTTAACCCCCATTGCCCTGCACACACACACAAAAAAAAGAGTAATAAAGAATATAAGGAGAAGGACCTCTTTCCAAGGTTGGGGTTTGAACTAAGCAGGGCTTGGTAGCTCTTCAAAGTCCTAGGGATTGGGTCAGAGGTGCTATGAGGCTTAAATAAGCTAATGAATGTAAAGCACTTTGCAAACCTTAAAGTGCTATAGAAATGCCATCCTCCTCCTCCTTCTCCTTCTCCTTCTCCTATAGCTTCATTCCTTAGGATATTATACTCCTGTGGAGCTCAAATACTGATTATAGAGAATAATAACATTTATTGTTATACTATAGTAATAAATATATACTATGAAAAATGATAAATGTATAATTGCTATAATTATAAATCATGTATAATATATAAATTTATATAACTATATAATAAATCTATCATAATTATTATAACTATGAGCCAGCACTTATATAGAATGTTTAAGGGTTACAAACCACCTTAAAATCTCATCTGATATTCACAACACCTGTGGGAGGTAGGTGCTCTTATTATACCCTTTTTACAGATGAGGAAACTGAGTCTGAAAGAGAATAAATGTCTTCCTGATTCCAGGTCCAGTGCTTATACATAACACTACCTAGCTTCCTCAACACAGTGTTATGCTGGTAAATATTTAAGAACTGGATAGTCTGGGATTTTTAAAAAAAGTATGAATACATACTTTTAAGTTTAATATGCATTTTTAACCCTTAAGTCTAGACAATCAACAGAACAATCAATGAAGCTGTGAATTGTAGGTGTTGGGAATGCGCAGACTGAAAATTGAACAATTGGCTCTACAAGCCAGTTAGAGCTGGCCCCAGCACACTTCTGGGTTGTTTGTGTTGGGGGAGGGAGAGAGGTAGATTTCTAGTCCTATAGCTCATGAGCTCCTAGCAGTGTGCTTCTCCTATTGATTATTATTAGTTGGTAGCAATTATTCAGAAACTCAATTAGCTTTTAGAGACAGCTACTTAACTAAAATCTTATACTAAATGTGTTGCATTTGGTACAAAACCTCCCCCTAAACTAGGGTCACTGTTTCCCACAAGTACATAGAGATTCCAGGGGGAAATGGGATCAAGTTTAAAGTACAAAGTGTGGGGAAGGGGTATCATATCTCCTCATTTCTGAAAGCTCTTCTTTCCCTTTGTGAAATCCCCATGAAGGTCCCTTTAGGCATGATGTAGTTGTTTTTTCTTGCCACCCCGCCCCTATTTTCCTTGGGCTCCTTGAAGCTGCTTTTCTTCCATGTTTCTAGTTTGTCTTCATATTCTCATCAGTACCTGCCAACAGCTGTTCCAAATGATTTTGCTAGGGCAGCAACCTTTCAGAATTTCCAAGGTCAGCCTTTGGTCATGGGGAAAGTTGGGAAGACTAGGGAGGAGTCAAAGACTCTTCTCTTTCCCAAAGGCTTGGTAATAAGAGTTTTTAAATTCTTGCTTCCTTTGAAGATGAGCATTCTGAAAATTGCAAATCAGGAACAAGTGTTTTCCATGTATAGAAGACTGCCTATAAAAATGCATGAAAGTGGGTTGTGACATGTATAGTTTGAAGTTCCTGGTCCAATCTGGCTCCAATGTAGAATGTGTGGAAGGGTGGCTGAGACCAGATTTTTGAGAGAACAGCACTAGAATGTAGTCATTAGGGTTGATCAGTCACACAAAGGAGTTTGTATTTAATCCTTGAGGAGGCCCCCATTGAAGGTTTTTGAATGAAATGGTCAGACCAATTCTATGGATACATTATTTTAGTTACTGTGTGAAAGATCAGTTGGAGAAGGGAGACTGGAAGTGATAGGTTCAGTTAAAAGTATATTATAATGGTTTAGATGACATAGAAAATGCTTCATTATTTGGAAACCATTCATTATTATACCGTTTAAGTCTAACATTATGTGACTAGAGATTGTTTGAACACAGAATGTTGCCCTGGACTCAGTAACCAGAAATGCTGGAGATGGTGATAAGGAATTTTGGGGTCCCCCAGATCCTGGATCTACCCAAAACATTTATGTTTTGAGTTCACTCACCCAGCTCTTTTATTGGGACCATCCAAATTTTATTGAATGTTTGCATTTACTGACACCTATCTCAATCTATCTTGCTTTCAAATTTCCCTCTTGGAAAAATTGCTTAACTGTATACATGTCATTTATGTACATGTACCCTCGTCTGAATCCTATATAATGTAAAACTCAGACAGCCTGGACAAGAGGGAGCCATATCTTCTTCTGGCTTGCTCTCCTTTACCAAATGACCTAATACATCTCTTTCTAAAACTATTTCAGATTTGGGGGTTCGTTGTCATGAATGACAATTCTGGTGGGAGTTGTGGGATGCGGCCAGTTAGCCTGAGGAGCCTGAAAGCTCTTTGAGGCCTAGGATGGGCCATGGGAAGGTCCAACTAATATGGGATTGAATCAGTTTGTCAAGAACCTGGTCAATTCCAGGCCTTAACTCTGGGTGCCCCCCAAATTAAGGGGCTCTGCTTAGCCAAGGTCAGGACTCGGGGTTAGAATTAGCTCAGGCTGGGGGCAGCTAGGTGGCACAGTGGATAAAGCACCGGCCCTGGATTCCGGAGGACCTGAGTTCAAATCTGGCCTCAGACACTTGACACTTACTAGCTGTGTGATCCTGGGCAAGTCACTTAACCCCCATTGCCCCGCAAAAAAAAAAACAAAAAAAGAATTAGCTCAGGCTGCCCTAATCTGTCAACAAGCAATCCTTTTGACTTGATCACTTAAAGTTTCTTTAAAAAAAAAATCTGGTTAAAATTATTTTGGTTGAGATTTTTCCTTTTCTTTTTCTGTTTTTCTTTCTCTTCCTGTCTTTCTCCTCAACTCTTCCAAGCTACCTGGTCCATAACTGGCCCTTAGCTGTCTAGATATCCTGGTGAACATGGGAATAAGCTCTATGCTGTTAGGGAGGGAAGCTTGTATTTGGCAGACAGTGAGGTGGGCTTTGATAGGGGCTTCCACTTCCAAAGTTCTCTAGCAGGGACAAGGTCTTGTTTACCTTGAAGAAGTTAGAATTCCCTAAAGTTAGAAGTTGTTTTCCCAACACCTACTCAACCTTCAAGACTGCTGTAAGAAAGCACAGAAAGTGAGCCTCTCCCAGCTATCTACAATATTGAGCAGGGGGACTTTTTCACTCATCTCTTGGATTATACTTTCAGTGCAAGATAAGGAAAACCTTTCTTTCTTTATCTCTGCCTTTATAACCCTGGCCAAGTTGAAGATCGCAGTGATAAAGACAGACAAGAAAAGAAGGGAAATATTTTTTTTCTGGTTTGTAAAAATTTATGGAATTAGAAACTAATTAGAAACTAAAGTTTGTGACTGTTACTATTAATTTCCAAATTATGGTTTAAAGGTTTTTGTAACTGCTAAAACATCTTAGTGGCATTTTGGATGTTTGCGGCTAGGAATAAAATTACACCTCTCTCCCCTTCCTGGAGGGTGATATTGTTCTAGTAGAAGGTGATTATACTCATTAAAGAATAAGCAGAACTGAAGCTAGTTTGAAATGATTCATCAGACTTAATGGTTTAGGTAAACTAATATCAAAGTCACATAAAATAGACTATGCAACTCAAGAAATAAAATTTTAGCAATTGGTTGGTATCCTATAAGGAAAGCTGTACAAGAGAGATTCAGTGGAATATCAAACTAGAATATGATTGGAAATAAGATAAGATGGATGGAAGAAAAGTAGTAAAGGCAAAGTGAAATGTGGAATCAGAGTGCAACAAGAAAGGTGGAGTCCCGTTGCATTGCCATTATTAATGTAGAGTTTGAAAGTAAAGGATTTGGAGTTTTGGAAAAAGGTTTGAGAAAGTTTATTTAAATTATTATTTCGTTGAGATAAGAAGGATATGAAAAGCTGTTTGGAGAAGTGACTGTTAGCAATTTGAGAAAAACAATATTTACCAAATGGAAACTAAAAATAAATTTATAGCATGGAATTATTTGAGTGTGGGAGACTAAAATTCTGTTCTTGAAGGTCATATCCCAATCCTTAGAGACTCGAAGGCTTCATAAATAGCGGGATAGGAATTGAAACTGCCGCTATGAATCTTTGCAAATGAGCTAACTGAAAGAAGTAGGGTCTATAATTTGAGGTGCTGGCAGCTAATGCCCCTTAGGAAAACTGAAATTTTGAGTGCTAACATTTCTGTTTGTAAATCCAAATTTGAATTAATTGAAGTATATCCTGAAACTAATTTATATAATGTGGTCACATTTAAAGTAAGTTATGTTCTATTGGGATAAGTGTGATAAATCAGAACTCAATGCAAATATATTTTATATTTGGCATTAAGATGATATGCTTGAATTTGGAATTATGCCCAAAAGGCTATAAAGCTGTGCATACCCTTTGACCCAGCAATACCACTATTGGGTCTTTTCCCCAAAGAGATCATAAAAAAGGGAAAAGGACCCACATGTACAAAAATATTTATAGCTGCTCTTTTTGTGGTGGCAAGGAATTGGAAATTGAGGGGCTGCCCATCAATTGGAGAATGGCTAAACAAGTTGTGGTATATGAGTGTAATGTAATTCTACTGTGCTGTAAGAAATGATGAGCAGGAGGAGTTCAGAGAAACCTGGAAGGACTTGAATGAATAAGATGAGCAGAACCAGAGGAACACTGTACACAGTATCGTCAACATTATGTGTTGAGTAATTGTGATAGACTAGATTCTTCTCACTAATACAATGGGTCAAGAAAGTTCCAAAGGACTCATGATGGAAAAGGCTTTCCAAATCCAAAAAAAAAGAAAAAGAACTGTGGAATATGGATGCTGATTGAGTCATACTATTTCTTTTGTTTTTGGTGCTGTTGTTTTTCTTTTTTGAGGTTTTTCCTTTTTGCTCTTATTCTTCTCTTATAACATGACTAATGCAGAAATATGTTTAATGTTATTGTACATATATAACCTATATCAGATTACCTGCTGTCTTGGGAAGGGGGGAAGGGAGAAAAATTTGAAATTGAAAATCTTATAAAAACAAATGTTGAAAACTATTTCTACATGTAACTGGAAAATAATAAAATACTTTTATTTTAAAAACATTAAAAAAAGATGATATGCTTAGAAACAACATGGATCAGGAAAACCCTTAGTTCAAATCCAGTCTCAGAAACTCACTAGCTGTGTAACACTGATTGAGTCATTTTACCTCTGTTTGAGTTTCCTTATCTGTAAAATGGGATAATGATAGGGCCTACCTCCCAAGGTTATTGTAAGGATCAAATGACATAGTTATTGTAAAGCACTTAGCATAGTGCCTGTCACATAATAAGCACTATATATTAATGGCTATTATTATTATTATTACTGGCTTTGCTTTTGATTGGTATAGAATGTCAGATTGATAGTTGAAGTGATCTATAAATTTTGGGATATATACATTTGGAAAGGCATTCAAATGAATTGATGTTATTTGCTTGACAAAAGTTTTGTGTTATGTTTAAATATATATAACATTGTTTATGTTATTGTTAGGTTTCCTGCACTGTGAATTTTGAGAAATCATTATGTAAGAAATGCTGTTAATTTAAAAAATGACACTCAGAGGGTGTCACAATTATATCAGTAGAAAAATAACTTTTAATCTGGATGCTGTTAGATTATGAATTGAACTGTTAAAGAATGTGGTCACAAAGTGTGAGAACTGTTAAATATTTAATTGGGCATATTTTGATTTGAAAATTAATAACAATAATAATAACTTACTGTTGTGAGGGGCAGGAGGAAGAGTACCACTGAGGGAAGAGCACCACTGACCCCTTAAATTGTGCTTACCTGTGAAGTTCCTTGCGACTTTCTAATTGGTTAGGATCATAAAATCTTATCAACTCTGAGAGAAGCTGCCGACAGCAGGTTGTGAAATTGTAAAGAACAGAGACAGCTAGGTGGCACAGTAGATAAAGCACTGGTCCTGGATTCAGGAGTACCTAAGTTCAAATCTGGCCTCAGATACTTGACACCTACTAGCTGTGTGACCCTGGGCAAGTCACTTAACCCGCATTGCTCCACAAAAGAAAAGAAAAGAAAAGAAAAGAAAAGAAAAGAAAAGAAAAGAAAAGAAAAGAAAAGAAAAGAAAAGAAAGAAAGAAGGAAGGAAGGAAGGAAGGAAAGAAAGAAAGAAAGAAAGAAAGAAAGAAAGAAAGAAAGAAAGAAAGAAAGAAAGAAAGAAAGGGTAAAGAACTTACAAATTTGCTTATAGTCAAGAGCGAGTTTTATATTGTTTTATTCGTTTGGCCATTGCTTAGGAAAATTACGAAATTGTACCTGTTAAAATATAGTATGAATTGAAATTATATTTTTGAGCTTACTTGCCATCTCCTTGCTAATAGTTATAAATTCATGTATATTAGGTCTTTAACATAGCTCATTTTTTTTCTGGAGAGTTTGCAGATAATATATATCTTCAAAAAGAGGGGGATAGGATAAAGATGTAAAAGTTTAAAATTGTAATGGAATAGTAAACTTAACTTTGTGAAAGCAACAAGATTAGACTTTTCCATAAGAAGTAAGTTATAGATATCTATATCCATGATTGGCTTTAAAATATTTCTAATGGGATATCGAGGTGACTAAAATGTTTTAGTAATAAGTTCTCAAAATTGGATTAAAAATTTTCCATGTAAAATTGCTTCTGTGTTTATGTTACCACTAGTATAAAAGTGTTGGACTTTAATAAGTCCAAGAGAGGGAAATACTGTGGGAAATGCTTTATTATATCATTCAGAAAATTTTTAACTTATTATACTGCTTAAATCTAACTTTATGTGACTAGTGATTGTTTGAACCATGATAGTTGCCCTGACTTCAACAACATTCCAAGAATGCTGGAGATTGCTATAAGGAATTTAGGGGTTCCCTAGATCCTGGATCTACCCCAAACATTTATGTTTTGGGGTCCACTCATCCAGGACTTGTTTTGGGTCCACCCATGTTTATGTTTTGGGTTACCCTTGTATTTTAGCTTTGTTCAAATTTTATTGAATGTTTGTATTTACTGAAATTCACCTCAATCTGCCTAGCTTTCAAGTTGCTTCAATCTGTATTCAGATACTATCAGGTCTTACTCTGTGGATGAATAACATCTATTTCTCTTGACACTACATAGGTATTGGTGGAGCAGGTGGACTGTCCATTTATTATCCCGTACTCTCAGCATAAGACTTGTCTATCTTCTTTTGCATGCTTAAATGTATTTCTCTGAAGATGTCCTTGACATTGCTTTGCCTGTATAATTTCTTACTTGGGGACATGTGCAACCAGCTTCACTTCCTGTGCACTTCTCCACATTGTTTTATGTGATTCCCAATTTTAGTTGTTCAAAGACCATGGTATATCGTGCCTATGAACCATCCAATAAGAACAGGAGAATGCTGTGTTAAAAAGTGAGATATGCCTTTGTTTCAGGGAGAAGCTTGGAATCATTTAAAGGATTATGCAATTAAGTTGGACATTTAATTGCATACTACACAGTCATCTAATTTAACTAACTAATTTCAAAGGTCAGCTAGTTGGCACAGTGCCAGGCCAGAAGTCAAGAAGACTCATCTTTGTGATTTCAAATCTGGCCTCAGATACTAGTGTGTCACCTTGAGAAAGTCACTTAACCCTGTTTGCATCTGTAAGAAGAGCTGGAGAAACACCTCCAGTTTCTTTTCCAGGAAAACCCCAAGTAGGGTCATGAAGAGTTGGACACGACTGAAATGACTGAACAACGACAACAAATTTCAAAGATAAAAACAGTCTCATCTTGGAGAGAGTTAGCCTGAGTCAGGAGAATGAGGGTTCAAATTTCCTCAGATACATACTCACTGTGAGACTCTGGATATTTCACTTAACCTCTCAATGTTCCAGGCATTCTCTGAGCCTTTAAGTTGTAGAGATAGTCCCACCCTGAATTACAGTTTTTCACCTAGAACTCCTTATAGTGATGAACTCACAAGTTCAATATGTCTCTGTTACATGGATATAACATAATGGTGTGTGTGTGTGTGTGTGTGTGTGTGTGTGTGTGTGTGTGTGTGTATATGTGAAAAGACTTCCAGCAACCAGAAGCTCCAAGTTATAGCCCTTTCCCATAGCATGTTCTAAACTTGTGGCAATTGTCTCCTGGAATCTGTACGATAATGATAGAATACTGTGTTACCGATATTAGACTGGAGGTAGGGGTGAGGAAAGTAGGGCACTGTCTTACTATGCCTCCTGTCCCCCACTCACAGTGCTTTTCCTCTTCAAATATCTTCTATTGACACACTTGTATATACATAGTTAATTATATGTTGTATCCCCATTAGAATGTAAGCTCTTTAAAGGCAAAAATGCCTGGTGAATAGTAAGGGTTTGATAAATTCTTATGTATTGCCTGAGTTATACCTCTTGGGGTCAAGCTATGACCTCTCTGGGGACCCCAGCCCTTACTTTTTGTCTAAGACATCTATTTACTATTTCATTTTTCCAGTAGAGATTATAAGGTTGCTCTCTTTTAAGAGAATCTTGAAGCAATCAGTACCATCTTATATCATTCACTAACAGAAGCATCTACTATCTATAGAGAATCCCTCTTCCATTTTGACCCTGCATAATATATCCTCCTTGTCAGTATCAAACAAGTTTGGCGGGATCCATCTTCCTATTTTATGCCTTAGTTCATGTTAGTAATTAAGGGTCATTGAGTAGTTATCTCTGTTATGGCATCTTTCAAGAGACTGTGTTCTTAACATATGTATTAGAGACTCCTTTCTGGGAGAGAGCCTTTAAAACTGTGTTCCATTTTGCTGACTCAGATGTGGTTTTTGTTTTGTTTTGTTTTGTTTTTGGTGAGGCAATTGGGGTTAAGTGACTTACCTAGGGTCACACAGCTAGTAAGTGTTAAGTGTCTGAGGTCGGATTTGAACTCAGGTCGTCCTGACTCCAGGGTCAGTGCTCTATCCACTGCACCACCTAGCTGCCCCTCAAACGTCTTTTTATAACCAACAAACAATACAATGGGATTTTGCATTATCTTTGTCTTTCAGTCAAGTATATGACTGTAAAGGTGTCTACTGTAAAAATATTATTTATGGAAAACTGCTTCCTTTTCATATTTTGATCAAGAGTACACTTAGTATACATGTAGATCATGTTAATAAAAAGGAAAAAGTAGACATATGACCCAGAAGTTACTGATTTTCCCTCTATAGCCTTTTTTGGGGGGTGAATAAATATGATCTATTTCCCCCTTTCTTTTGTTATCTATCCTTCCATTAAATATCTTGTAAAATGATTCCTTTGTGCTTTCAAGATTGTGTCACCTCCTCTACAGAGTTCTGAAGTGGGCATTTTGTCTTGTTCAGGCATTCTCAATTTTGTCTTTTTAATTTCTATTTTGTAGATTTATTTGTAGAGCAATTTGGGAATTGAAGTAGTTGGATCCAAATGTCATGATTGCTCTGGCATTGATGATGAAAATAGATTGCTATCAAAAACCAACAAACATTTCATTTTCCTTCTATTTGTTATTTTCCTGACATTTTCACATGTGGATCTAAAGGCTGGTGTATCTCAGTATAATCTCATGGCAAACTTTCTCTAGACTTGTTTTTGCATTCACTGCTTTGCACTGTTTTACCAGGTGAGACTGCTCATAATCTTCTCCTGTCCTCTGTAGAGTTTTACAAATGAGTTTGTGTTCTAAACTATTGTTACCCTTAATTATGCTCTTTCCTTACTTGGCACAGGAATCACATGTTTGATTGGCTAAGGCAGTTTCTGGGCTTCCAGCCTTCTAACTGTGGCAAATATTTTACATTAGTGAAAGTCTTGCAAAAATTGATGTTAATCTAGGAATTTTCCTTTTGTCAATCTCCCTCGCTCCCTCCCCATTCTGCAGCCTTTTGGGGTATCAATAGCTCATTGGAACAGATCAAGTTGTAGCTGTTGCCAATTGTTAGTGTCTTCTTATTATATTCTTCCCTTCTAATTAGACACTAATTTTGACCTTTCTTCTTACTAGCCAATGGTTTAACTGCATAGAGACAGCTGATAGATATATCAGTAACCTTCAATTTTATGTTGGTTAAGATACACAATTTCGGGGACAGCTAGATAGTGCAGTGGGGGACAGCTAGGTGGCACAGTAGATAAAGCACTGACCCTGGATTCAGGAAGACCTGAGTTCAAATCCAGACTCAGACACTTGACACTTACTAGCTGTGTGACCCTGGGCAAGTCACTTAACCCTCATTGCCCCGCAAAAATAAAAACCAAAGATACACAATTTCATTTTGGGGGTGACGTTTCTCTAGATTTCTAGTGCATTCTGCCTCTCTTCTGGAGGAAAGTTTTTGTGGTATAGTGTAATCAATACACAAGCATTTATTCAATGCCTACTATGTATGTATCAGGCACTGTGTTAGATGCTGGTGAAACAACAATAAAAATAAAATAATTCCCTTGTAAGAAACATACTTTATAAGAGGAAAGAACATGAGACATGAATTCTCTGACTAGCCTTTGGCGTCTTGTTTCTTAAACATGTAAGATATGTTGTAAAATTATTTGCCATCGTGTTTAAACCCACCTTGACACTGACATTAGAATGCCACACTCCATATTGGAATCATTTGGAAGATCTGGTGAAGTTTTCCTACTGGTTTTCTATAGGTTTATTTGTTTAGAGCTGGAAGAGACTTTGGACATCTAGTCCTGCTCCCTCCTTTTACACACAGGGCTACTGATGCCCAGAGCATTGTGGTAGTGAGTAGCAAAACAGGGACTTGCCCCCATAGCTCCATGCTGCTTCTTTTCTATCTCTTTATCCTTTTCATCAGATATTGACAAGTTGGCATTGTTGTTCTTTTTGCTATGCTCATAATGAACACAGTGAGGCAAAATGACCAAGTGTTCATAAAATGATATTCCTAGTATATTCCTTGTTGCCTTTGAGTACACAATGAAACACTTTTGTCAACTCCTGTTTGCCTTTTAAATTTTTTATTATTTATTTTAACATTTTAAAAAATGTTGAATTCCAAATTTTCTCCCACCAGTGTCTCTCCTCCCACCTACTGAGAAGACAGGCAATATGATACCCATTACACATGTCATGTAAAACATATTTCCATTTTAGCTATGTCACAAAAAAGCAAAAAAAAATTGAGTGAGAGAATTAAACATCAAACTGTACTCAGAGTTCATAATTTCTCTCTCTAGTAATTCAGCAATACCACTACCAGTTCTGTATCCCAAAGAGATGAAAAAAAGGAAAAGGGCCTATACATACAAAAATATTTATAGCAGTTCTTTTTGTCATGGCAAAGAATTGGAAATGGAGGGGATGCCCATTAATTGGGGAATGGTGAAACAAGTTGTGGTATATGATTGACTTACATGAACTGAAAAAACTTACATTAATTGACGAAAAGTGAAGTAAGCAGAACCAGGAGAACACTGTACACAGTAACAGCAATATTGCATGATCAACGGTGAATGACTTAGCTATTCTCAGCAATACAAAGAACTAAGATGATTCTGAAAGACATGATGAAAAATGTTTTCCACCTCTAGAGTAATAACTAATGGAGTCTGAATGTAGACAAAGTGATTTTTTTCTACTTGACCTGGCCTGCTTTTTATGGTGCTCTTTTCTTTAGTGAATCTTTGTGCCTTTTTAACCCTCAGGCCAATTCTGGTTTTTATGGTGTTATTTTCTTCAGTATTTCTGTGCCTCTTTTACCAAGTTGTTAGTTCTCTTTTCATAATTTTCTTGCATCACTCTCATTTCTTTTTTTCAATTTGTCTTCAACACTCATCTCTCTCTTTAAAAAAAAAAAATAACTTTCCAGAATTCTTATTGGGTTTGTGTCTTATTAGCACTTTGAGGTTTTGGTTGTAGCAGTTGTCACCTTGTCATCTTCTGAATTTGTGTCTTGGTCTTCCATACCAATATAATAGCTTTTTAAATGATCAAGTCCTTATTTTGTTATTTGCTCATCATTCCAGCCTATTTCTTGACTTTGAACTTCATGCTAAAGTTGGGCTTTTCTTGTTTGGGGATGGGGAGGCACTGTGCCAAGCTCTAGGCTTTTTTGTGTTGCTGTTTTCAAAGCTACTTTTGGGGACTTGAAATTTTTTGGTGCTTCCAAGGTGGTGTGATTTTGGGAGCAGTGTGGCCACTGTTTTCCTGGTTTGCACACTGGTCTTTACCAAGGAAGAGCCCTTCTTCCTTTATTGCAAATGCTAATGTTCCTCTATGTCTTTGAACTTAGACCAGAGTCCCTAGTCCCTTCTGATTGACCACAAACACTCCTCTCCACCCTGGAACTGAAATCCAGAACTGCATATGAGCAATAGAGTAACCATAGCATCCAGTGCCAGCAAAGGGTCCCCTGTAATCTCTTTCTAACCAATTGTCTGACCCATTTAGCTTCTCCAGGCTGAGAGCTCTTGAAAGTATTTCTTCTACTGTTACAGCTGCTTCCAGGACCCACCACTGGGTCTGCCCCAGCATGTGTTCTACACTAGCCCTTACCCCAGTGTCATAGACTTCTACTGATCTCCTAAGTTATGTTAGACTGGAAGAATATCTGACCCCAGTCTTTTGTTTTCTCTGCTACTCTGGAACTCGATTTGAGGCATCATTTTCACGTCGTTTGGAGGGGTGTGTTGGGAGAATTCAACTGCTTTGCTGCCTCTACTCCACCATTTTGGCTCTACCTTTTGTTGACCTTTCTAAGCTAAAACTATGAAACATCTTTTTTTTGGCAGCAACGAGGGTTAAGTGACTTGCCCAGGGTCACACAGCTAGTAAGTGTCAAGTGTCTGAGGCCAAATTTGAACTCAGGTCCTCCTGAATCCAGGGCCAGTGCTTTACCCACTGAGTGCTTTACCCACCTAGCCGCCCCTGAAACATCTTTCTATGTAGTCGAAACTTCCTTCTTCCTTGTTTCATTTCTCTCAAGACTGTAGTCACTAATGATGTAGTTGTGTTTTTCCAACATTATGTCCATTTGTTGGTCATTAGATAAAGGTCTCATAGTTAAACTACCTGTGGTGAAGTTAATGCTTATCTGTCACTCCTTTGCCTCCACTGTGTAAGTGGGGCAGGTACCTGAATGTTCATTGAATTGAATGAAATTCTTTATGGAATTGTTGTCTAGACATTTTTTTCTTTTGGTAGCAAAGACTTCTTTTCAGGTTTACATAGTACTCTTCTCCACACCCTTCTCCCACAAAGAGCCTTACACTCTTTCTGTGTGATCTGTGATTTGGGGGGCTTCATTATTTCTCTCTGGCTTTTCTCTGAGCTTTCCAATTATTCCAGAACTTTCCTTCTGACCTTGTGATGCTCTCTTCTGGCTACTTATGATGCGTAACATTTCTTTTCTGTTTTGAAACCTCTCCTCTCCTCCTGACTTATTCTTAGTTATTATAATTTAAACCTGAATTTTTTTAAAAGTCGATTTTATTTTTGTCACATAATTGGCTCACAGATGAAAGGTTAATCTGAATGAACAAGTGGTGTTAATTTGTAGGTTAAAATGTGTTAAACAGTTGATATGAAGTCTGTTTAAGTCAATTAGAGAGTATAATGAAGATGTTTCCAGGGTGTTATGAAACCTTTTGAAGTTAGCTTTAGATTCACTCTAGAGTATGGCAACCATTGATTAAATATTCATTTTATTTATTTATTTTGTTACTTTCTGTAGTTTCTATTGATTATGTCTACTTAGATTGACAATTCAATAGATATTTATTCAGTTGTATCTATGTGAAAGGCACTATGTTGGTTGACTTTTACTAATGAGTCTTGTATTTTTTGCTATAGTAAGTACAATTCATCATCACATATTAGTATAAGGGTCCAGTCGTAAAACTATCATATTTTATTCTCTAAAATGTGATGTCACTAAAAAGCATGCTTTCATCTCTGTATGTCTAGTAAGAACAAAGGATATTTTATTTAACAAACATCCATGCAATTTTGAAATCCCATCATTAAAATAAAAATGCAAAATATATCAAAATTATTTAAGCAGGTTTTTTTTCTTCAAAAACTCATGATATATGTGTCTTGGAGAGTACTATGAAGATCTTGCTCTAGCAAATGCATTTGCCCCTCAGTATTTAAAGATGGATAAAAAACCTTTCATCTAAAATCAGTAAGAGAAGAGAAAACCACACAAAATAGTGTAGCTTCAAGTATTTAAAAATTGACAGAATAGATAAAGTAAAAATCAAAGCTAAGTGTTTACTCTTGACTTTATTCTCTTGGTTATCACCAACCCTCCTTTTTAAATGGGTGTCAATTTACAAGTAACAAATTTTGTGTTTTTGCTTCTTCTTTCAGCCTTTTAGTTTAGTTACTTAAAGGCTAATAAAAAAAAGGCTTATCTCCTAAAGTGATTATTGGAATGATGGATGAAATGTCAAAATAATGAAACCAAACAGCTTTTAAAAATGCAGTGAAAAAAAATGTTTTCTGATGAATTTTCACAAAAATATTATAATATATCTTGGGAATCATTTAAGCAATTTACATTATTGTTTTCAAAATGTACGGCAGAAGCACGTTGAGTACAGTCTTTTGTAGCTCATTAGCAATTTCTTTAATGAGTTTTTTTTAGTGATAGTTAAAGTAACAGACAAATGACAGATTGTTTGCCTTTAATGATTTCCCTGTTTCAAGCCCATTACAAAGCAATTAGAAATCTGACAGCATTTTTACTCTGCATTACTGATCATCTAAAGTGATGAGAAATGAGAGGTGATGAATATTAATTGTATATTTTCATATGATTATCATAAATTATTACCTTGTCTGATGTGCTGCAGGTGAGCAGGAGCACTGGAGAAAATGCAGTCACATATAATCATTTGAAAGACTGCTTGACTTTCCATCTTTGTCTTTAGTATAAATCTTGGTCTGAACTATCTGCTTATTTGTTTCAACTACATTTTTTAAAAATTTGTTTCTATCTGAATTTGAGGCACATTTTTAGTACCTTCCAACCTAAATGTCTCATAAAACTGACTTCAAAATGAAAATTAAATTTGGAAAATAAGAAATCAATTAAGCTTAGTAATCCAACATTTATAAGCACCTCTATGTTCTATAAGCGTTGTGCTTGGTGCTGGGAGAGATACAAAGGTGAAATAAAATCGTGGTCCCTATCCTCATGAAACTTACATTTGAATGGAGAGGTAAGACAATTAATTTTTTTTTTTTAGTGAGGCAATTGGGGCTAAGTGACTTGCCCAGGGTCACACAGCTAGTAAGTGTTCAGTGTCTGAGGCTGGATCTGAACTCAGGTCCTCCTGACTCTAGGGCCAGTGCTCTATCCACTGCCTCACCCAGCTGCCCCCAGGTATGACAATTATACAAAAAAAAAATCCAATACAAAATAAAATATGCTCAATACCTAGGAGAGGTACAAAGCCTTGAACCAGGCTGTGTAAACCTTCAAGTATCACATATAAGTTATTATTATTATCACCATCATCACAACCTTTATCATTATCACCACCACCAACCACTGCAGCCACCATCATCATGCAGGTGTGAATGGTAGGGAGGCAGGGGGTAGGTCCGAAAGGGGGAAGAGAAACAAAGAAAACTTCAAACTTCATGAAGGAGTGGCATTTGAGCTTGATCTCAGGGTTGTGAGTATGATTTCAAGAAATGCTGATAGAGGCAGGAGGAAGAAGCATTCTAAGCACAGGGAGTTTAAAGCGAGCAGAGGTGCCAGTTTCAGATGACATTAGACGCAGAAAAAGTCTTGACTGGAGTATGTAATGTGTCTTCTGGAATAGTGTGAGATAAAGCTGGAAGGGAAGGGTGGAGATTGTGGCAACTTTGATTACCAGGTCAAGGATGACAGGATTTATATGGTAGGCTATACAGTGCCATTGTAGTACTTTGGGCAGGGAAATGGTGTGGTGAATATAAACAATCTCACAAAATAGATATCTGAACAAATCTTGAATTAGAGTAAGATCGCCACTTTTAGTTCAGTGACATCCCAGAGTCACTTTGAAAGGTGGGGGGGGGGGGGTGAGGAGAAATCTTCTGATCCTCTGAAAATGCTTTTGGCCTTAACCTTGTTTTGTTGTTGTTGTTGTTGTTTGTCCTTCATTCTCAAAGAGGGCCATGACAAATGTCATGACTTGCACTGAATTGGATTTAAGTGAGGCAGGGCTGTACAAAGTCACCAGCCTCACTTTTTCCTCCAGAGCCACCTGGGTCCAGTAACAAGATATATATCAGGATGAATGGAGATGGCCCCAGATGTTTAAGGCAATTGGGGTAAAGTGACTTGCCCAGGGTCACATAGCTAGTAAGTGTCTGAAATGAGATTTTACTCAGGTCCTCCCAACTTCAAGGCCAGTGCTCTATCCACTGAGCCACCTAGCTGCCCTTTTTAACCATGTATGCCCTATGCATACACTTCTGCCCTTGCTTCAGGACAGTGAATTCCACTAAGCTCTCAGCGCTGCTATCTTTAGATTCTCATCATGGACAATCTAGGTCAAAGGTTGGTGTAGGAACCAGAGAATAATTTTCAGCCCTGAACAGTGCACTTGAATATTGAATTTTTTTTAAGTTTATGCCACCTTTTATCTAAAATTAAAGATATTTATGAATAATTTTTCATGAAAATGAATTATAATTTGGCTTTTCCCTTATCTATATGGATAAACACACATGTATGCCACATACACTCATTGAATTGAATAACTGTGTTTGACTAGTCAGGCAATTAAAACTGTACCAGTGAGACTTTGTAGTCTCAGTAGTAAAAAAGATGCAATTTCTAAAGCACATAGGATAGCTTAAGCCTAGCACATAGGATGTGCTTAATAAATACTTGTTCCCTTCTCCTGTCCTCTTCCCATCTAGCTCTTTGGGGCTAGTTACCCTTCCTATAGAGTACTGCTCTTGGGAATGCATGTAGCTGGTCACAGACTTGGACAAAAAGAAGTTAGAATATGGACCAACCTGAACCTCAAAATGAATGTCCTAATATGAGTGGTGTAATTCTAATGATTGATTCTAACATCCATACAAGTAAATCAATCTTACTACTCTAGAAACCCCCCCCTCCGCACATTATATATATGTGTGTGTGTGTATATATGTATAGATGTATGTGTGTGTTATAAATGAAAAAGCTGACTAGTTAAATGGCATATATAGCTTTTCCTTGGAATAACTGAACTCAGTAGTAATAGAATCTAAACTAAAATATGGCTATTAAACATCTAGTGACATTTATAGTATGCCAGTTTTATACTTAGATATATCAAATAATTGATTTCATTTTCCATGTAATAAGTCTATATAATTTCCAATTATAAAATGTAATATATAAAAAGTAGAACTTTTTCAAACTTGCTAAATCTCTTTCTCACAAAAGAGTACTGATAGAAAGGGAGTCCTGCTGGTGTGGGGAGGGGATAAGGAGAAGCTGCCTGGTTTGCCCTGGGGTTCTTTCCTTACCATCGCTATTACCTGGATTGATGCTATTGAGGACAGTCTTACCCCCTCTATTCTGCTTATCTAAGTCATGGATTTTCCCCCACATACCTGGTACTGTAAGTGCAGTTCTTCATACACATTTCAATGACCAGACTTCTTTTGATAGCAGGTAGTATAAGGATTGGAAAACAGGGTGCTTTATAGTTTGAAGAAAACAGCTGCCCGGTTCCAATACTTGGTCTGGTTCTAGATATGTTTTTATTAGATTTGATCACATCAGAGAGAATCGCATGACTGACTAGAAAAGAAAGTAGACCAATCATGTGCCATCCATGAGATGCCAAGCTGCCTAGAGGAATTCTCTCAGCACATTGAATGGGCCCACTGGGAAGAATTTAGAGGAGGTCATAGTCAAGTGCCCCAAAGGATGAAAAGACGTTAGTAGACTACTTTGAAGGAAGCACTCACCACAGTGAGATCAAGGACCTGTGACATCATTGTACTGACAGTAGTCTAGTTACTAGGTGTTTTTCCTCAGCTCCATGGCTGGGCTTCCCATGATCTCTCTCCTTTAGATGTCTTAGATGACTTATCTCATTTACTTATATCAACATTTACATTTTAAACACTGGTAACACCAGGCAGGTAGCCTTCTAATTATTTCCTAGTGGGAGAAGAAAAGATATTTTTATCACATTCACAAAAATGTGCCATCTAAACTGTGGAAGAAAGCACACCTTCCCTCTTCCCCTCCCAGATTCCTCACATCAATTAGGCTGCTGTCCAATTCAAGTATAGAATCTCTCTGCTAAAACAAGTGGCCCTCTGACTCCCGTCTAAATCAGTTTCCTAAGGGAATGAGAAGGAAGGCCTGAACCACACATCTAATGCCTTCTGAAACTGGCACCTCTGCTCACTTTAACATTCTGTACTTCTAGGGCACTTGTAGAAAGGACTTTATAAGGAAATCGAGACCAAGGGAAAGAACTCCAAATGATCTGGATCATCAATAAAAAACGTCATAGAACTGATGACACACTCTTTTGGGACACTATTTGAAATGTTTCCCTAGTGCCTGGTAGTTGACTCATTGTTTAACTCTTAAGCATGTAATTCACTTACCATTCCTAGGCCCTAGCTGATTAGAGTAGGATCAAATGGAGATTGAAGCTTTACCGACATCATGATGAATTTATCACTTCTTTCACAATGTGGCCTTTCACTTTAACATAGAAAAACAATTGTTGCATTTTGCCCTTAGAAAGCCATGTTTGTTTCTTGCTAATATTTGTGGTTTCCTGTTTTCCTAGGATAAACTTATCTCCCTCCTTATTGAAGCCATTCTTTTCTATTATTTTTTTTTAATGAACATACATTTTTTTTCATTTCTATTCCCCAGAGAACGTATTTCTTTTAAATGACTCAAATCCTTGGAAATATGCACTCTACTTTCTATAGATAAAAGTAATTATTTTCTGTTTTTTGGAAGTTGTAGAAACAAGAAGAGGGTAGTGGTATTAAAATGGAAATTAAATGGGAGGGAAGAAACAAGTAAAGAGAACGAAAGAGGGAGAAGAAATGTCCATTTTTCTTATCTCCCCACATGTTGGTTTTTCTCTTAATACTTAAAAAATGATGCCTAAATATTTTATACATTCTTTTTGTTTCTTCATTCAGCATCAATTTTCATTTTGTAACATGAAGTATGAGAAATAATGGTCAGATTCCTTAACACTTAATATGGATTTAACACTTACAAGAACTTTCTTCATTATTTGACTTTGCTAGCTATCTTAGGTTATGCAGTCAATATTGATTTACTATTATTTAGGTTTCAAAGGCCCCTTGTGTGGGACCTCAACTTGTTAAGCATGCTCTTTTACTTGAAAGTTTTGCATTGTTCATTAGTGAGTATTGGTATTATAATAAGAATTTTAAAAGTACTTATAAAACTACTTTATGATACTAGAAATTATTCCTTAAGAGTTATAAAGAAATGCAATTGAAAATCCATGTTCATAATGGTCTGTATCTAATGTAATTTATATATAAAAAAGTGAAGAATCACTTATAATTTCCTATCACCACAGTCACCAATTCCACTTACTATTTAAGAATCCAGTCTTATACTCCATCCCATGACAATACTTTTCCTTATCTATTCAGGATCCAAATTTAGCATAAACAATTTCCTAGCATTGTCCCCACTAATGTCAAATCTAGACTACAGAGAAGGGTTTGAGAACTTTCAGACGTGAGAAAAGAATTATTTTTTTTTATCGCTTTTTTTTTTTTTTAGTGAGGCAATGAGGGTTAAGTGACTTGCCCAGGGTCACACAGCTAGTAAGTGTTATGTGTCTGAGGCCGGATTTGAACTCAGGTACTTCTGACTCCAGGGCCAGTGCTCTATCCACTGCGCCACCTAGCTGCCCCTGAGAAAAGAATTATTAATAATGGATTTCTTGGGAGATCCCAGGGACCCAGTTTTAGTTGGCTTTCTCTCCCCCTCACCCCAGAAAGTTCATTTCTTAGGAGGAAGTTTTAACCTTGTTTAGGGCCAACCCCAGGTGTACAATAGGAATGAAGATAGGCTCTTTTGTCTAGCTCATTGAAGGACTGATGGCATTAAAACCACACCTGGACTTCTCCTGCCTTGTCCTTCAGCTATGGTCTTTTGCATACTTTGCCATGAGGTCTTGGTAGAGTTCATTTTAATTTGGACTACCCTGAAGTCATGTCAACCAATGGAATTGAATGATACTAGCCAATTAGCTTTGATCATGTATAGTGACCCGCCTCCATCAAAAGAAGATAAAAGTGGAGACCATGGGAGGGATGCCAATCTTCTTGGTTTTCTTGGCTTCCTGGACCTACTATTGCTTGGTGCTCACTCTTAAGGACAGGGTACCCCATTTAGGGTTTTCTTGGCAAAGGTACTGGAGTGGTTTGTCATTTCCTTCTTCATTTTACAGATAGCCCATAGTAGATGTTTAATAAATGCTAATTGACTGACTTAGTGTACTACTGGAACACAGAAAGTATTCTCTAAAAATGTCTGTTGAATAAATGTCTGAGCACCATCTTGAAATGTACTTCTTAAAGCACATATTCCATTCAGATACAGCAGACTTTCTGTACACATGCTTATTCTAGGACAGTGTGTATGTAATTAGAAAAGATTTAAATTCATATTTAGTCGACTGGGCTGAAGACATTTAGATCCAAATTCCAACAGAAGACACTCTTTAGAATGACAAATGTAAAACTTCTGTTCTTTCTCTGATAGACAACTTCATCTAACCTTCCCCAGTCAAAAATGGTACATGATTCACGTGAGATAAATTCAGATGAAATAAATGTAAATTTTGTATCTCAGAGGAAAACCAGGCTTTTTGTCTTTACATTTAGCTTAAATAAAATAGTGAGAATGAAAATGAAAGGCACTTTTAAAAGTATAAGTCTGTCAAAGAATATAAAAAATTTTGATTTCCATATAATTTTAAACTTCTTAAACCTATTCCTTTGCAAACTAATAAAATATATAAGTTTATATAAAAATGAATAAAGAATTAGTATGTTCATCTGTAAAAGGAAAACTGAGGAAAGGGTTGAATGATCCTTTACCTATAAAACATGCATATTTATGAAAAAAGTCGAAATGTTGAAAAAACCTGCATGCATTGCCTGCTCCTATTTATTAGTTACCATGGCAACCATCACATTCCATAATATTTATGCTGTCTGAGATTCAGAGCACCTTCTCTAAGAAATAAATATACCAATACTGTATAGTCTTTGGTGTTTTAAAAAAAATATTTATTTTACTGTGCATTATATAAAGAAAAATAGCATTTTATAGGATGGACCTTTTCTTTCCAGTTTAAATACTACATTTTCTGACAGCGTGTTTTAAACTACTATAATTACATTTTTCCCTCATGGTAAAAACAAGGGGAAAAAAAGAGAAATGATAGACTTTAAAAATGAGATACCTTTGAATACAACACTTTTCTATATTTACTGTCATCTGCATGTGACTTAATTTAAATTTTTTGACTGATACTTAATTTAATGGATATTTTTGAAGGGTGCAGACCTTGAAGAAGAATGGCATTACACTATGCTCTATGAATTTATGCTTTTATCTTGGAGATGACTTTCTAGAAGTGGTAAGACAAAACTCATGTTTGTTTTTGTCTTTTTGGGGTAGCTGGGTGCTACAGTGGATAAAACACCAGCCCAGGATTCAGGAGAACCTGAGTTCAAATTCGACCTCAAACACTTGACACTTACTAGCTGTGTGACCCTGGGCAAGTCTCTTAACCCTCACTGCCCCCCCCAATATATATCCTATATGTATGTGTGTGTGTGTGTGTGTATTTGTCTTTTTGCATGTGAAGTCAAGATGAAACTACCATTTTTTCCTTAGTTTGGCCACCTAACTCATCTTCTAACATGCACAAAATGAAGGTGTGAGTTCATAACAATGTATTAGATGGAACTGATATTATGAATCAGGAAATCAGACATGTTTTATGTCACTTATTACCTGTTAAGAAAAACTGCAACACAACATTTAAGAACAACAGAGCAGTGAACATATTGTCCATGATACTTATAAACATGATAGAGCTAGTTTCACAGTTTATGTTGACAGTATCTTCATGAGAAATGTAATTATCAAATGAATTATAACATGTCTTAAGATTATTAATTGTATTTTTAATTGCCTTTTTCAAGATAATTGGGTATGCCTTCATATGGATATAGGAAGGGGGCATTGGGCTAATTAGATTTTTTTGCACTCAGTTTCTTTGGACATTCTAAAAGAAATTTGCTACACTCTGTAATTGTTGTTTTAGAAGACAATCACTGCTGTAAATTTTTTAAAGGTTCAAGTAGAATTAACGTTAACATTCAAGACATTCATGAAATCAAATTAGTTGTCCAGCCAGCACGTTGAATTATTCATTGCATCTTTGCATTCCTATTGGATTATGGGAACGTCAAAACTAAGTTTTTAGGCAATCATTTTCAAATTGTTGATTATAAATTGTCATCAAAACAACAAAATAATGTGAATAAAGGATCTATGTGGTAAAAATCTTGACCCAGTTCTATAGGAGAACTTTAAGAACGGAAATCTTAGTACTTTGTTGTTCAGTTGTGTCCTACTCTTTGTGATCACATCGAGCAATTGTTCATGTTCTATAAGATAACCATAAAAAACTGAGAGGTTTAGCACTTTGTTGTTCAGTTGTGTCTGAGTCTTTGTGACCCTGTTGACCAACTGTCCATGATGTTTTCTTGGCAAGGATATTAGAGTGGTTTGCCATTTCCTTCTCCAGTTTTATGTAGGCAGGGGTTAAATGACTTGCCCAGGATTGCACAGCAAGTGTCTGAGGTCAAATTTGAACCCTGGTCTTTCTGGTTCTTCTGACTCCAAGCCCTGTGCTTTTTTTTCCTACTGTGCCACCTAGCTGTCTGCAGCACTAGTGGATTAAGAATTATTTTACCAGGTGCTGAAATCATGTGTCATTAACACAATATGGGTGAAAAACACAAGCAGATTCCGTTGTTTCAATGAAAGAGCCAGTGAATGTGATGAACAAACCATTCACATTTCTTGTTCCCAATTGAGGGGTTCAGCGACTTGCCTTGTGTTTTTCAAACACCTTTTGCACAGACAGAACTTTAACACAAGCTGCACCACTGTTCATTTTGTCCATTGCATTATAGTGGCTTATTTTCACAGAATGGAAAAAAAAATCATTATAAACCAGAGAAACTCGGTTTCCCCTGAGAGACAAATGAAGACTTGAAGCTTCTTGACCTTCTTCTTTTAGATCTTTCTGAATTGGTTGGTGCTCACCAGCAGGGAAGATGGAAAGGCAAGAACTGCTTTGTTCCTCTCTTTGCATTATCTCCATACTGCAATTTGAGACGGAGCTCATGGAATGCTTAGCAGGCACTGCTGAGTGTTAAAAATATTCATAATAATGCATTTTTGAGGAGTATAGTCATGTGAAGCCTGTGCAAAGGTGGGGACCCAAAGAAAAATAGCACTTTTTCTGAGAGTTAACGAATGAACTATACATGTGTTAATACCACACAGTGCAGTACTTGTATCTTTGCCATAGAGATTTAACTGTGTCAAATCAGAATTAACACATTTGTATTTCTTTAAATTTCTAATGAACAATTAGCCATCATTTAATTAGTGATATATACATATAACAGTTAGCTGGAAATCTTGTGGTTCCTAATGCATTTCTCAAACTCTCCTTAACCTATGGCTATATCCTACTTTTAATAACTAGACTATTCTTTTTTCAGTAACATTAGAGCAGGCAGCTAGGTGGTGCAGTGGATAAAGCACTGGCCTTGGATTCAGGAGGACCTGAGTTCAAATCCAGCCCCAGACACTTGACACTTGCTAGCTGTGTGACCCTGGTCAAGTCACTTAACCCTCATTGCCCAGCAAAAAGGAAAAAACAAAATCAAAAACCAAACAGTAACATTAAAGAAGAAATATAATATTTAAATAATGGTAATGATCTGCTCCTGCTGCTGCTGCTGCTGCTGCTGCTGCTTCTTGTCCCCTTCTCCCTCCTGTTACTACTACCATCATAACTACTGCTACTAGCTAGTATTTATACTAGCATTTATAGAGCTCTGTAAGGTTGGCAAAGTACTTTACATGTGTTAACTTTATTTGATCCCTACAACAGCCCTGGGAGGTAGGGGCTATTATGTTGCAAATAAAGGAACTGAGGCCAAGAGAGGTTAAGGGTCACATAGTAATTGTCTGAGGCTGGATTCAAACTCAGGTCTCCCTGAAGTTCAACACTCTGCTGTGCCACCTAGATGCTATCAACTTAATGTTTTTAGAGCTCTTGTCAACCAAAGGATGTTTTAAATATTTTACATAGAGGAAATACTCCATTGACTCCTGAAATGATTCCATATTAAGATGAAATCCAGAACTGTTATTATGCATTAGTGAAAAAGAAAAGCTAAACAGGTAAATAAGAAACTATATTTCTGATTTCAAGGAAAAAGTTCCTTGACCTCCCCAGACAACTTCTGGGGTAACCGGGGCCCATAATACTCCCATAACAAATTAAAATTTAAGTTTAGTGGTGTATCTTTTTGTAGCTATAGACATACTCTCCACCTGGAGACTGGCTACTCTGTGAATTTTTTTTAATCCTCAGTCCTGCTCAGCCCTCTTCCACTTCCTTGGTAATACCAGCGCATTAAAGAATTGGTAAAGACTTGAAGACTCTTCAAAATAAGGGTAAAGTTTAATGATCTAAAGTACATGGTGGGAAAGAAGGCCAAGGTTGCTAAGAACCACACATTTCTTAGACTTTTAAAAAATGTTAATCCATAACAATTTACAGAATTTGTTCAAAACCCCAAAAGTCATGCTAGAATTGATGGAAGATATTATTTTTCATGATTTATTTTTTCTGTTTAGTTGGCGGATTTTTATCTTGTTTTTGGAAGAAGTTCTCAAGTCTTCACCAACCTTTTTTTTTTTTTTTTTTTGGTGAGGCAATTGGAGTTAAGTGACTTGCCCAGGGTCACACAGCTGATAAGTATTAAATGTCCCAGGTCAGATTTGAACTCAGCTACTCCTGACTCCAGGGCCTGTGCTCTATCCACTGCGCCACCTAGCTGCCCCTTCACCAACCTTTTGATACAATGAAAACAAGCTTCTAAGCCTACCATTCAAAGCCTTCAACAGGGTGGTTCCACTTGTCCCAACTCTCAGGCCAAGTAGTGTTCTTGACTGAAACTGTGAATGAGGTAATGAAGAAGCATCAGCCTGATTGAGAACTATCAGTCTGATCCGTCTTTGATCAGTCAATCAGCAAGTGGCAAAAGCAGAGGCAGTCTGTGCCCTCAAGGGGTTTACAGTCTACTTAGGGAGGCAATGTGTACAAATGGAAGGAGATGAAGAAAAGATAAAAGGTGATTTTGAATGGAAGGCTCTAGAAACTGGGACTTCAGCAAAAGCCTCATCTAAAAGGGGGTGTGTATGGGGCATTCAGGGAGGACTAATACCTCTATGGTTAGAGCTGCCAAGCCCTTTTCAGGGTTGCTCATCCATCTTTTTTTGTTTGTTTTTTGGTTTTTTTGTTTTGTTTTGGGCAGGGCAATGGGGGTTAAGTGTCTTGCCCAGGGTCACACAGCTAGTAAGTATCAAGTGTCTGAGGCCGGATTTGAACTCAGGTCCTCCTGAATCCAGGGCCGGTGCTTTATCCACTGGGCCACCTAGCTGCCCCTCATCCATCTTTGGTGTCCACATGTGACCCAACTCTTACTTGTAACTCCAAAAAGCTGTAGCACATGCAGTAGCCACACCGCAGTAAACCCATCTTGGCAGACAGGCTAAATCAGGCTGAGGGTAACCAATGGCCCTCGAATGAGTCCGTGAGTTAGTGGGGTATCCACCCATTGCAAGTGAAGACTCCCCCAGAAGAATAAGCAGATGTGAAGATTTTATTTCAGTGGGCCGTGAAGGCAGCTAAAGCAGGTGCTGTGGAGTGCTTAGAGCTTGGTCAGACATTGAGGACACCAAGGTTCCACTGTGTCCCAGGCCATTGCCAGCCATCTTGACTTTTGTCTTACCACTGGACTCCAATGACTCTGGAAGAGATAGTGAGGCTGATGACTTCAAGCAACTCTGCCTCACTTACTTTTTTTTTGGTGAGGCAGTTGGGGTTAAGTGACTTGCCCAGGGTCACACAGCTAGTAAATGTTAAGTGTCTGAGGTCAGATTTGAACTCAGGTATTCCTGACTCCAGGGCCGGTGCTCTATCTACTGCGCCACCTAGCTGCCCCTCTGCCTCACTTACATCCAGTTTATGAGCAAGTGAAAATGCATCATGCATACCATTTTATTATTTTACTATTGATAATTTTACAGTCTTACCATTTTATTTGTTATTTTATCATCCATGATGTCATTGGTCTTCTACAAAAAATGAGTGATGAACAACAATGAAGAGTCTATATTTGCTCCTGAAGATGATAAAGATCTTCTGCGGTTTACTGAGAAGGGAACAGAATCCCAAAACATAGCTCTGACTGGAAACCTTGGAGAATGACAGTTTAGAAACAAGCAATGTCTGCTGGAGCATATTAGGGATCATTATTAATAGTTTGGGGGCAGCTGGGTGGTGCAGTGGATAGAGCACTGGGCCTGGAGTCAGGATGACTCATCTTCCTGAGTTCAAATCTGACCTCAGACATTTACTAGCTGTGGGACCCTGGGTGAGTCACTTAACCCTGTTTACCTTAGTTTGCTCATGTGTTATATGATCTCAAGAAGGAAATGGCAAACTATTCTAGTAACTCTGCCAAGAAAACCCCGAAAGGGGTCATGAAGTCAGATACGAATAAAACGACAGAACTAGTAGTTTGTCAAACTTCTGTTCTCTCAGGGCTGCTTGACCAAGTATACCTCATAGTTCACCTTAGCTTGTGGATGACTACACCAGCCTTCTTTTCCTTTCTTACTGATTAATTGTCTTTTGAAACATGCTACAAAGCCCCAGTATACTTCCAATTCAGTCATTCAATTTTTAATTGTTTAATGACCAGGTTTGCTAACAAAATTGATTTTTGAAAATGTGTTTCACCATTTAGTTAAACTATTAAACATTTTCTTTCATTTGACCAATTTAATTGAATTCACTGAATATTTGGTTAGAGCTTTTCACACACATACACGCACACACGTGCATATATATATATGTATATATATATATATATATATATGAGAAATTTGAGGTGAAGTGACTTGACCAGGGTCACACAGCTAGTGTCAAGTGTCTGAGGCCAGATTTGAACTCAGGTCCTCCTGACTCCAGGGCCAGTGCTCTATCCACTGTGCCACCTAGCTGCCCCTAGAGCCTTTCATATTCAAGGCACTGTCCCAATTGCTGGAGAGACAAAGACAAAAATAAAATTATCCTTGCCCTTAAGGAGAATAGACATGACTTCTGCTAGACATAGAAACTATATGGAACCAGGACAAAAGTATAAGAAGAAGTAGTAACTTGTAGATTTTTTTTTCTTTTTTGCATAGTTAGTTAAAAAGTTAAATATAAAAGGTGCAATTTCTTTTCCGTACATGATATATTTCACCAGTCCTAAGTTGTGAAATTGTTCATTCAGTGATTGAAGTGAATGTTTGGGGCAGGGGGGAAGCTGTTCATCTGATTAAATACGAAGATGTCACCTCTCTCATTAAGATTATGGAACGTGAAATAAGTAGTGGAATGTTTTCAAATGTTGCTTTCTTTGTAGCATCTAATCAGTCTGTTATGTTTTTGTCTCCTATAATTATTCAAGGAAAAATTCTGTGCAAATAAGTGAAATCATAATCTTAAAAATAAGTAGTTTTTATAGTAGTTATAATAATAATATTTTAATCCTTCAAATGATCTGTGATCTCAATGATGTATCTATTTTTTGTGTCTCACTTTTATTTTTTCCGTTGACAAGCTTTTAAAAACCAATCTATCTGTCCTACCATTCTGCCTCCAAAATTAGCGACAAAAATCCCTGAAAAATAAAGCCTTCAATACAGTTATATGGTCCAACAGAACAAAGCCTGACATTAGCCATGTCTGAAAATTAATGTCACTTTCTGCATCATTTTTTTTTTTAATTTTTGGGGGTGGGGTGGGGCAATGAGGGTTAAGTGACTTGCCCAGGGTCACACAGCTAGTGTCAAGTGTCTGATGCTGGATTTGAACTTGGGTCTTCCTGAATCCAGGGCTGGTGTTTTATCCACTGCACCCCCTAGCTGCTCCCACTTTCTGCATCTTAAGTTCATCCCCTCTCTGTCAGGAAGTAAGTAGCATATTTTATCTTCATTCTTTTGGATTTATGGTTTATCACTATATTGATTAGAATCTTCCAAAGTAGTTTTTCTTCATAATGTTGTTATCATTGTATAAATTGTTCTCCTTTTTCTCTATGCTCTGCTCTGTATCAGTTCATATTTGTCTTCCCGGTTCCCTTTGAAGTTGACTATTTTTAAAAAAATTTCTAGTGACACAATAAAATTACATTCCATTCATATATCACACTTTGTTTAGCCATTCCCTGACAGGAAGGATTCCTCTTTAGTTTCCAATTCTCAGGTACCATGAAAAGACCTGCTACAAAAAAATTTTTTTTGGTACCTGTATATCTTTTCCCTCTTTCTTTGATTTCTTCAAGATCTAGGCCTGGTGGTTTTATAACTAGGTCAAAGGGCATGCCCAGTTTGGTAACTTTCTGGACATATTCTAACCAGTTTTCCATAATGTCTGGTCCAATGCATAGCTCTACCATCATGGCTCTAGGATGCCTAAAGGTCCTCTCTCCAGTTGTGGAAATCATAACCCATTCATGCTTGCTTATCCTAAGCAACTCTTGTCAGTGTTTTCCCATAAATCCTCCATGAAGGGGTCTTCACAGCCAACTGGAGATCTTTATCTAGATATTTACAAATCATTTCAGTACCAGCACAACACATAGTCTATTATCCTTCACGCTTATTATATGATTTTCGAATGGTCCACATCTTTTCCCTTTCACACCTGTCTCTTGGGTGACATCTCTGACAATATTTCCATTATGCAGACTACTATTAATAAAATATTTTAGATTATGTAAATCCATTGCATGCTTCTCCATTATCCTTTGGGGAATCTGCCACTTAGAATCTTCAGAGATTGTGGTGCCCTGTGATTCACAGCCATGGATGCTGTAAATCCTTGGAGGCTTGAAAGTCTCCATGAGAATGTACTTTTGTTTTAGGGAGGAACTTGTGGCCATTTAAAATATGATGAAATTTCCAAATGCAGTCTGCCCTGCTCTTTTCTCCTATTCGATTCTTTTTTAAATGGTTACTTCTTTTTTTTAAAATTATCTTTAACATACTATTCTTTTTAAAATTTGAGTTCCAAATTCTCTCCCTCCTTCCTATCCCTCCCCAACTCACTGAAAGGACAAACAATGTGATATCGGTTATACATGTGAAATCATGCAAAATGTATTTCTATATTAGCCATATGTTTTAAAAAGCAATAAAAATAATGAAAGTGAGAAAATTGTATTTCAGTTTGCCCTCAGTTCATCACTCATCATGATGAGTCTTTTGGAATTTTCTTGGAACATTGTATTGATCAGAGAAGCCAAGTCTTTCACAGTTGATCATCATTACATCATAGCTGTTATAGTATTCACAGTGATTTCCTGGTTCTTCTCTCTTCATTTTATATCATTTCATATTGCTCTTATCATGTTTTTCTGAAACCATCCCTTTCATCGTTTCATATAGCACAATAGTATTCTTTCACAATCAGATGCCACAACTTGTTCATCTATTTCCCAATTGATAAGTAGTCCATCAATTTCCAACTCTTTGCCCCCACAAAAAGAGCTACTATAAATATTTTTGTACATATATATCCTGTTATGGGTCTAGAACCCCAGAAGTTTCATGTGCTACATCAAAGAACCTTCTCCTTGAGAAACGAAACCAAAGGACAGACACATCTAAAGAGATAAGTGACCCTGGATCAGAACTGAGCTAGCTCCAGGACCACCACCCTTCATTCCAATCTCCCCCACCCCTGGGGAGATAAGATTGGGTGTGGCTGCTACTTTTGTGGCATGAGGAGAAGAGAGATGGTTTGAGAGATCTGCAGCTATCCCTCACCCAACTCCTCCAGCCACCACCAGTGGGGGAATAAGGGAACTTTCCACAGTCAGATGATCACCCCATCAGATCACCATCAGTCCTCTATAAAAGTATGTGCCTATCTCCTGCTCGAGGGAAAGGTATCTCAGAGAGCCACACCTCTGTGCCATGCCTTCTCCCTAAGAGATTTAAAATTGGATATACAAGCATTAAACTCCCCTTTAACTTTTCCCTTACTTATCTCCCAGACCAGTAAGAGAAAGAAGCCTCTGAGCTTTAATTAGAGAGGGATTAGCCTTTATTGTTTAGACAACAAACAGGTGATACCAATTAGGGAAATAGGAAAGTAGAAATACAAATGAATAGTCTTAGATCTAAGCTTAGTCTATATTCTTTTATAAAACTCACCGAATCCCCAAACTGCCTGCCAGGTGGAGAACCAGAGCTGATCACCAGAAGCGCGCCATCACCACTAGTGTGAAGGAGACAGAGCAAGCCAACTTCCGTTCTCCTACCAAGTTTTAAGTTGGCGTCCCGGAAGTATCGGAAGTTTGGCGTGCTTGGTCAAGCTCTCCCAGGCAGCAGCAGGCACACGGCTGTTCCTCACGGTCTCCTCCACAAAAGGGGCGGTCCTTCAAAATCCGCTTTACCACATCCCCATGAAAAGAAGTCCAAGGATTCCTCTCTTGGTTTCCTTTCCCCAGCCCCTAAATAAACTATTATCTTATTCCATTGGATTTGTGTGTAATTCTTTAAGGAGGAATTCCTAAGGACCCCAAACCCCTAACCCTATCCCAAACCCCCACCTATTTTCCCCATAACAGATCCTTTTCCTTTTTTTGTTTTTTATCTCTTTGGGATAGTAGTGGTATTGCTGAGACAAAAGATATACATTGTTTTTAGCCCTTTGGGCATAGTTCCAGATTGTTCTCCAGAATTGTTGGACCAGTTCACTACTCCATGAGCAGTTCATTAGTGTACCTACTTTTTCTCTCATCCCTTATAGCATATATCACTTCCGATGGGTGTGAGGGGGTATCTCAGAGTTGTCTTAATTTGCCATTCTCTAATCAATAGTGATTTAGAGCATTTTTTCATATGATTGGAGATAGTTTTGATTACTTCATGTGAAAACTGCCTGTTCATATCCTTTGACCATTTCAATTGGGGAGTGACTCTTATTTTTATAAATATGACTCAATTTTATACTCAGTATATATTTGAGAAATGAGGTCTTTATTAGAGAAATTTGCTATAAGATTTTTTATAGTCTTTCATTGCCCTTTGGTATCTTTTTATCAAAATGTAATTTCCCTGATGATCTCTTTCAGTTAGGCCTATTTTTGCTTTTTTCTTTTTTTGAGATCATGTTGCCAACACTGCCTTTTTTACTTCAGCCCTTTATTTTAACTCTTTGTGTGTCTTTCAATTTCAAGTGTGTTTCTTCTAAAAAAAACCCAAACATATTATTGGGTCCTGGTTTCTAATTAATTCTGCCTTCTGTTTTATGGGTGAATTTATCCCATTATGATTACTATTTCCCCCATTCCATTATCTTCTGTTCCTTTCTCTCTATCTTTTTATCCTCTCTCTCCTTAAAAGTCTATTTTGCTTCTAAGCACTGCTTTCCCTTAATCTGTCTTCCCTTTTGCCATCTCTCCCCCCTTTCTCTTACCCCCTTTCCCTGTTTTCCTAGTAGGTAAGTTACATTTCTATACACAAGTGAGTGTGTATATATAATCTACCTTCTTTGAACCAATTTGAACCACACACCAATGAGGGTGAGGTTCAAGCATTGAAAAGTGAAAACCATTTTGTCCTTCTGTCCTTTCTCCTTAAAAAGTCCATTGTTGGGCCAGAGCTGTGTCGCTTCCCCCAGGCTAATTCTAGCTCCATTTGTACTTTAGCTCTTCTCATTTTCCCAGTATTTGAAGCTTTCCAGTTGTTTCCACCTGTTCACTTTTTTTCCCCATTAACTCAGCCAGTATGTGGCAGAGATAGGTTTTGAACCCAGGTCTTCCTGACTCTGAGACCAGCTCGTTATAGGGTACTCTTTTCTTAATGCACTTAACACTATTGCATTGGAGGTTTTTTTAGGAGGGAGAGGCATCACATCATGGTGTTGATTCATATTGCCTTTGCAGTACTTGAAAACATAGATTTTTTCAAATTTTTTTTTTTTTTTTTTGGTGAGGCGATTGCTGTTAAGTGACTTGCCCAGGGTCACACAGCTAGTAAGTGTTAAGTGTCTAAGGTCAGATTTGAACTCAGGTACTCCTGAATCCAGGGCCAGTGCTTTATCCACTGTGCCACCTAGCTGCCCCACATATTTTTAAGTGATTCATGTCCCATTTATTTATTTTTTTTTAATTTTTTTAATTTATTTTTTTTTGCAGGGCAATGGGGGCTAAGTGACTTGCCCACGGTCACACAGCTAGTAAGTGTTAAGTGTCTGAGGCTGGATTTGAACTCAGGTACTCCTGAATCCAGGGCCGGTACTCTATCCACTATGCCACCTAGCTGCCCCACATATTTTTAAGTGATTCATGTCCCATTTATTTATTTTTTAAAAAAAATTTTTAAATTTATTTTTTTTTGCAGGGCAATGGGGGCTAAGTGACTTGCCCACGGTCACACAGCTAGTAAGTGTTAAGTGTCTGAGGCTGGATTTGAACTCAGGTACTCCTGAATCCAGGGCCGGTACTCTATCCACTGTGCCACCTAGCTGCCCCACATATTTTTAAGTGATTCATGTCCCATTTATTTTTGACCCAAAGTGTAGAATTTTTTATTTATCCCTATCAAATTTACTCTTACTAGATTTAGTTAATTATTCTAGTTTGTTGAGATCATTTTGGACCTTTACTTAATCATCTAACATATTAGCTGTCCCTCTCAGCTTTCTGTATTCTGGAAATTGATCAGCATGCTATCAAATACTTTATCAGAGTTATTGATATTTTTAATAGCAGACCACGAGGCTTATTGTGAAATGTATTCTTTGAAATGTGTTTCTAAAAAATTCTATGGTGTATGTCAGACTGTGCCAGTATTATTCCTCCTTTGTGAATTCCAAGTTGGCATCATTGCTTCTTTCTAAAATTCTGTCATTTATTGACTAGTTTCAATTTGTTGGTCAGAATCTAGTCTACACAGTCATATTTCCCTTGTTGTTTCCCCTTCCTCTTGAAGAATGAAATGGCTAGAAAGAAAAACAACAAACAAAAAATGCTGCTGTACTTTGAGGAGAAAGAACTACAGCAGAATTTGGAGGAGTCGGAGTTTCCTATTATTACCATACCATGTCTTCATGCCAGGTTTATGATCTGTTTCTGAAACTCATCATCAATTGCTTCCTTTTCATTGACTGGCCTATATTATACTCCCACCACTATTTGGCTCTTTGAGCACTCCATTGATACTAACCCAAT
This sequence comes from Dromiciops gliroides, assembly GCF_019393635.1. Classification (NCBI taxonomy): domain Eukaryota; kingdom Metazoa; phylum Chordata; class Mammalia; order Microbiotheria; family Microbiotheriidae; genus Dromiciops; species Dromiciops gliroides. Next base: position 39,483,658 of record NC_057866.1, read on the forward strand.
AATTCTTTTTTGAATTTTTTTCATATTGGCATTCAAGAGCAGATGGTGACTCCTTGCAATAGTTGTGAGGCATAGTGAAAAGAGCACTGGAGTTGGGAAATCTGAATTCAAGTCCCACCTTTGATATCTCCATTGGGTGTAATCATTGAAAAGTCTCAACCTTTCTGAGTCTCAGTTTTCTCATCCATAACATGGGAATAAAAATGGTTCCATCACTGACCTTGGAGTTACCTTAAAGTATTTTAGAAACAGGAGCTACTGTTATCACCACTGGTTGCCATTTTGTTGTTGTTCAGTCATTTCAGTCATATCTGACCCTTTGTGACGTGCCCCCCCCCTTTGGGGAGGGGATTGTATCTTGGCAAAGATGCTGGAGTAATTTGCCATTTCCTTCTCCAGCTTTTTTTACAGAAGAGGGAACTGAGACAAACAAGGTTAGGTGTCTTGCCCAGGTTCACACTGATAGTAAGTGAAGCTGAATTTGAACTCAAGTTCTTACTCTATCCACTGAACCACCTAGTTGTCCTGGATGTGGCTAAACAGTACAGTAAAAAAAAAAAAAAAAATCAGTTGCCCTGGGTTCAATTAATTGTCACAACTAAATGTCCTGGAACTTACCTTGATCTTTTCCCCTGAGTCTATCCCAAATCAAAATTGCATCACTAGAGTTGAGCTGGGATGATGCCAACCATTAATGTAATGCCCCTTTGCTTTGTTTAATTCTCTTCTTACAAAGTCTTTTAAGGTTATTCCAAAATGTGCCATTGCCAAAAGTCATTTCTATCTTTGGCACTTCCTATTTTTAATAAAGTGACGATAAAAAAAATACATTAAAAATCTTTGTGCCTTATTTGAACCATAGAATTAATTTTTTAAAAATCTTATACTAAGTATTTGGGTGGTGAATTCTTTTACCTTTTGTATTATGGTATTTTAGCCCATCAGAATGCAATTTATATGCATATGTTTGTGTTTCTTTGAATGTATATTTTCTTAGTTATATTTATTCTAACAAAAAGCTTAATTACTATTAAAACAGTAATGAGATAAAGATGAGTTTAAAATATAATCATATTAAAATAAATCATGGTATCTCTTCAGGAAGGTATAAGCACCATAGGAATATAAAGCAAGAAATCTGTGCTTGTCAAATATAGAGTATAAATAAATAATTTAGGAGAAAATGGATGACTAGATATAGCAAAGACACTAGCAAATAGTGAAGGGCTAAAGAGTGGTTGTTAAGTTTGATGTACTTCTTTGTATATTGTAAGTAATTGCTATCCATAAAAACTCTATGGCTTCTGTATGAGAAAAAGAGACAATTTGACAGGCTACACTGCTCCTAAGTGACAGCAAGTACAAATCCTTGGCAACTGTCATCCTGCTGTTGAATTCACATCCCAACTGTGTGATAACTTAGACCTGCATATTTGTTATTGAACCAGAGTCTGTCAAAGTAGCCTCATCCACACTTACTAATAGAATTGTTGGCTAATGTACATTTGCTACATTAAATATATATATATATATACATATATATATACACACACACACTATATTTAGATATAAAAACAATAAATCTATCTATAAAAGATAATAAATAAAGACAGAAAAGTTTAAAAAGTGAAGTCCTCCTAGAGGCCTTTATATTGCCTATGGAATATGGCTATTTCTACATGTGTATAGATATGCACATATATGTAAGGATACACATATACATGTGTATACATATTGATACATATAAACCTATATAAAGAGTGTTTATATATATGTATGTGTATATCTTTGTGTATATGTATATATTCATATATATGTATACACCCATATACGTGTACATACACACACACACACACACACATGCAAATACTCTTACATCTACCTTTCAGAAGGTAATGGATATGAACTGGTGAAGAAGCAGAGGGAAAGAATTTTAGAGTTTAGCCTAGTGCCTGGTAGTAGAAGGCACTTAATAAATGTTGATTGATTGATTGATTGATAGGCAAGGAAATAGCGTAAGTAAAGTCCTAGAGAAAAAAACTAGCTATGTTGAGCAGGCAATAAATGGCACGTTTCACTGGCGTGAAAGGAATTTTGTTTAAGGGATTACAAGTTGAGGTATTGTGTCGGTTGATGAAAGGACTCAAATAATAGATTGAGTTTGAATTTATTAGGAGCATATATATATATATATACACACACACACATATATATGGAAGCTTTAATTCCATTTGCAACTATGTATATATGTAGCTATAGATATCTATATATAGTCGCAAATGGAATTAAAGCTTCCATAGCTTGGTTTACAAGATGACAATAGGCCTCCCTCAAGAAATACCAGAGTTCTACAAGGATTTTTTTAGTTTAATTCCCATTGTAGTAAGTTTTTTGTCCTGAGATCAATGAGTTCATCTTTGGCTATGTGAACATCTTAGATATGGTTTATGTCAGAAAAAAAGAGTTGCAAATTCTTGGTTTGACTTTAATGTCAACAAGGTAGAAATAATCATGAAATGCTTCCAAGTATTCAGATTTCTTTTCTTTTTAAGGAAATTGACCAAAAAAAAGAGTTGTATATCTCAACTCCATCTTGGTAAAGCTCTTCCCCCAGAATTTAAAAGTTTGCAAAGATGTCCATCTCTACTCTCTTCTTCCATACTATCAGTTTAGCCAAGAAAAATTGCAGTTCTTTACTAGCATCCTTAATGGTGACTTCAGCACCTTGAATTCAAAGATTTACTTCATTCATGTGGTTAAAAATGCTTGCTAGTAGGGGGCAGCTAGATGGCGTAGTGGTTAAAGCGCTGGCCCTAGATTCAGGAGTAACGGAGTTCAAATCCAGCCTCAGACACCTGACACTTAGTAGCTATGTGACCCTGGGCAAGTCACTTAACCCTCATTGCCCCACCAAAAAAAAAAAATGTCTGTCAGTCAAGCCAATTGGTAGATAAAACCCTTTCTTTCAAAATGTTCCAAAAGTGGGTTTTATTTTTCCTTCAGAAAAAGTGAAACTTCTGTTCTTGGTTCAAACAAGTGCTTCAGGTGCTGTTTCCAGTGCAAGGCAGTGAATTTCAGAATTGTTGGAAGAGGCTTTGTTGCCACTGCAGATCTGTGTAAAAAGCAATGGCTGCAGATCCTGTGAGGTGCTTGCTTTTTCACTAAAGAAGCAAAACCAAGCATTGCAGGAGCTCCATTTGTACAAAGATTATTAAGCTTTTCTTTCCAATCAACAATTCATTTGGTAACAACAACAACAAAATATTTCTTTACTATTTCCAAAATACCATTGGCCTTTGTCATTTCCAAAAAGGATCCACAAATAAGAACACTTTGGTATTATCATCCAGCACATAGTGAGCAAAAAGAAGAAGCAGGCTACATGGAGAGACGTCTATCATTTCCTCCAGTTACATCGTGAAGGAAAATGGAGAGGGGCCAATCGACTCAGTGAACTGTTTCAAAATGTAAATTTTTTAAAGAGCCAGCTATTTCAGAATGGATCATATCATGTGACTGTGGAACCACTTACAGCTTTTTTCCTAAATGGGCCACTTCAAGAGCACATGGCTTTACTAAAATCCCTCCAATAGTGTGGGGCTGCTTTTCGTTTGGTGATCCAGTAAACAACTTTATAGGATGCTTCAAGAAGAAGGTTTTTGTTTATTGGTTGTTTTTTCTTTTTGTAAAATGACAAATCCAAGATTTTGAAGAGTCCTAGCTTTTACTAACCAAGCTTTATTTACTCCCAAAAGAACCCACATTTAAGATACATTTTTAAATTGGGCAGATGTGAGATGTTCTTATAGTTTTGTTGACTTCCTACTTTAGTTCAAAAGAATTCTCACCAAAAAAAACCCAAAACCAAAACCCAACGTACTGTGGTTTTTGTGTTTTGCCATATTTATTAATGCAAGCAAAACCATTAGCTTCTCACCAAAAAAACCCACTGTGGTTTTCGTATCCTGTCCTATTCATTAATGAAAGCAAAACCATAAGACTGTAGGCTTCATCATTCTTTTCTTCCACATTTTAGCTTGAACTGATTGAGTCTCCTTCCACATTTTGATCAACAAATAGTTGTTGATAGGGAGTACTGCAAAGTAGTGTAGATGTCTGGACACCCACTGTGAGACCATGAAATTTTACCCTTTGGTGGCTAAATGACTTCGAGGAAAGGTGCTCAATATTTGTCCAGCCATGCCACAAGAGTGTCAGGTGGAGAAGGGGACTGCAGAGGTAGAGGGTGTCCTAGGGTGGAAAGGCTCCTGATGTAGAAGTTCAAAAGTCAGAAGCTAACCAGACTAAAGAGAAATTTCCCGCATATATTGACATGATTAAGGTGATGATTCTTCTACTTTCTGGCTTCTTCCCAAATCCCTTCTCTCCCTTCAAGGGCTTCTACTCAAAGATAATCTCAATCATGTGTGACCTCTCTCCCAGAGCTGAAGTCAGAAGCCCAGCCCATCCAACAATACCTCCTCAGTAAATGTCCTTTGTTCAAAAACTAATTAAGCCTGGCTAATTATCACTAGGAGACATAGCAGGGGGGCGGGGTTAAAACACAAAACCCTCGAGGTTACCCCAGGATCCCCCCGGGAGTAACACGTAGCTTGGTGACACAGTAGGGAGCTAGATGGTGCAGGGTATAGAATGCTGAACATGGAAGCAGACACTAACTAGCTGGATAAGCCTGGACAGATTACCTCTCAGCCTCGGTTTTCTTGTCTGTCCAAGTACCTTCCTTAGAGGGTTGTAAAGATGAAATGGGATAACGCATGGAAAGCCCTTTGCAAACCTAAAAGTGCTGTATAAATGTTAATAAAAATCATAATTATAAATACTATTAATAGTAGTAGTCAATATCCCTCTGAGGATGCCACACTGTCAATGGGAGTGTCATTGGTGGGGAGTGGCCTCAGGGACCTGTTTACATAGTAGGGACTTATCCAGGATAATATTGAGGCAAGGAGAGCTATTCCATCTGGAATTATTGTACTTACAGAACCGAATTTTCAGGGATCCCTTAGAGACAAATTAGAATTTTTTCTTTTGTTTTAGACATAGTTGGACAATCAGTTTTTCTGGTGTGTTTCCTTACAAATCACCCAAGTTCCTTTGAGATAATTTTTGCATATTTGAATGCTTACATACTGATCTCCTTTCAGATCAGCCAGTAAGCTCAGTTCACTCATAATCTTTTCACCCCAACTCTTCCCTCTTTTCATCTTTCCTATTGTTGTCAAGGGCACCATCAGCCTCCCAGTTGCCCAAGCATGCACCTAGGCATCATCCTTTTGTCACTTTCTCTTACCGCCCCCTCCCACCTCTCCAATGTACAATCTGTTGCCCCATCCTGTCAATTCTACCTCCATGACATCTATCTTATGTGCCCCCTTCTTTTCTCTGACACCACCAGCTGCAGGTCTTCATCACCACATTACTGGACTATTGAAATAGTCTGTTAGTTGGTCTCCCTGCCTCCTCTTGCTCCACTCCATCCATTCTCCACCCAGCTGTCAAATTCATCTTCCTAAAGTGCAGGTCTGACTGACTGTGTTACTCCCCTGTTCAGTAAACTCTAGTGATTCCCTATTACCTTTAGGATCAAAGAAAAAATTGCCTACTTTTAAAGCCCTTCATAACCTGGCCCCTTCCTAGCTTTTCAGTCTTTTTACTCCTTACTCCCCTCCATATACCTCCAAATCCAGTGATACTGGCCTCCCTGCTCCTCCTCACAAAAGATCGGCATCTGCCAACGAAGTGCATTTTCACCAGTTGTCCCCCATGCCTAGAATTCTCTCCTTTCTCTCCTCCACCTTTGGGCATCCCTGACTTCCTTCAAGTCTCAGCTAACATCCTGTCTTCCACAGGAAGCCTTTCTTAGTTCACCTTAATGCTAGTGCCTTTCCTCCGAGATGATTTCCAATTTATCACATATGTGTACAGGTGTACATATGTGTCACACATGTATACATGTATGTTACGTGCTATATATGCTATGAGTCTGACTCTTTGTGACCCCATTTGGGGTTTTCTTGGCAAAGATGTATAGATACAGATAGATATACATAAATGTATATGGAGATATGAATATGGAGAGAGAGAGAGGACTGTTTCGTACAGTTGTTTGTTTCCATTAAATCGTAAGCTCCTTGAAGATAAATTGTTTTTTAGTTTCTTTGTATTCCTAACACTTAGCATGGTGGCTGGCATACAGTAGGCACTTAATGAATGCTTTTTGAGTCACTATGATTGCTCAGAAATGTTCTTTTTTTCCCTTTTAAGCAGAACTGCATTGGTTGTTTTATCTGTGATATGAGTCCAGATGGCTAATCTAAGATCCTTATGGACTGCAGATCTATGGGATAAGACTTTGGCTGCCGGTGTAATTAATCCCAAGTGTTCAATACTTTTCTAGGAGCCTTGTACCTCTTGATTTGTTTTCCCTTTTCTGTGTTTGTTTTCCTTTTAAATTAATCTCTCTGTCCTAGAGAGAGCTTAGTTAAAAACCATAATGGAGGTTGCCCTCTGTTAGTAAGTGGGTACCTCATGATGAAACTTCCCAGAGGAGATTTTTTTTGGAGCCTGTACCTCCAGTAGAGTTGCCTTATATGTGAGAGGAGATCTTTGCAGCTACTCCGATGCGCCCTGTACTCACACCTGGTGATGGGACACCTGGAGGAAATGTTTTATACAGATCTCCAGTTGGATCACCCCTTGTGCTCAAGAGTTTTCTTCCAGGATGGAGTGAGAGGTTCTTCATCTCCATGGGGAGAACCTTGCATGTTCCAGAAGTTCTAGCGGGACAAAGCTACCTTTCTGAGATCACAGACTTGATTTTTGATTTCATTTCTTTTCCTTACTGTTTTTAAGATGAAGGAGACCTGTAGTAAATACAGAGAATGTTTTTAAATTAGATCTCTTTGTTAAACCGCATAACCTGGTATCTAGAAACAGGCAAGAATGTTCATCTCCATTTTCTTTGTGAACTGTGTTACACAGACTTTTAATGGAACTTTTTAGGACAAAGCATTAAGGAAGACACTGGAGAAGGATAGTGCTTGGACCTCCCTAAGTCTCTGGGCATCTCTCTAGTACCCAGAAGCAGTACAGTTAATTCACTGAGGACAGCATACCTTTAACTGTGAGAAAGGAGGCAAGAATAAGCCCCTCATCAGCAGAATAAGAGAGGTACTAAGGAATTTTTCTATAACAAGTCAGTTAAATGGGGTGATAGGACTTGGGAATATTTGGCTAGATGGTAGTGAATGCACCCAAGAAACATCTTGTAATTGGTTGAGATCAAGTCATGTCTCTTGGGCTACAAATAAAAAAGAACAGTTAAGCCAGTGGGACATTCTCTTCAGCAGTGGGCCAGTCAAGCAGTGGTAGAATCCACATCTGGGAGGGTCTTGAGGAGGCATATCCTTGTACCTATACCAGAGGGCAGCAAGATGGTTGGGAAAGAATCTGCAAACATTTTTTTTCGTGACAAATTCTTTTCATCATCAAGAGTGCTGGAGAGGGTAGCTAGGTGGCACCGTGGATAAAGCACCAGCCTTGGATTCAGGGGGACCTGATTTCAGATCCGGCTTCAGACACTTGACACTTACTAGCTGTGTGACCCTGGGCAAGTCACTTAACCCTCATTGCCCCACCCCCTCCCCCAAATAAGAGTGATGGAGCCACCACCTCTGGACTCTGATGCTACAGCCTCTGCTGGTAGCAGAGGTATAAATGGCATTGAAGAGAGAAAGAAGCGGGGAAAGCAGCTCAATTCAATCGAGTATGCCCAAAAGCTGCTTTTGGAGCAATTGAGACATCATTTCCCATGGTATATGATAAAGGGTAGGATATCTAAGGTGTAGGGGAAAATATCAGTCATTATTACCCCCAAAAAAGTGACAGAGAATATAAATTTCTGCCAAGCCACATGTCTGCTTTCCCATTTTTATAAAAATTTTATGATCTCCCTCATTAAGCATATCCTTGATAATAGTATTAGAACAAAATAGAGAAGACTATTGCAAATTGTCTACAGTAGAACATAGATAGCTTCACTGTCACATAAATGTGTAGAGAATACAAGAAAAGTATAGTGAGCATATGAACCTACTGTCCTTATCATTTGACTATTTTAAAAAATTATGTAAAAGTAAAATGTTGCCTTAAGGCTCTTCTCAAAAATGTGATGGCTAAGTTGCATAGTGGTTAGAGTGCTGGGTTTGAAGTCAGGGATACCTGCATTCAAATCCTGCCCCTCTGTGATCCTGGGCAAGTCATTTAACTTTCCTGTGCCTCAGTCTCCCCATCTGTAAAAAGGGAAAGTCAGACTTAATGGCCTCTAAACCTCTTCCAACTCTAAATCTGTGTTCCTAGGTCTCCTGTGCATATGTCAAAATCATACAAAAGGCCTTGAAAGATATTAACCGAAACAACTTTGTTCAATGACCCCTCTGATCATTAATATTGAGTGGGGCACAAAGTAGAGGGAAATTTCCTTGCATCAGTTCATTATTTTCATGGAGGATATCCACAATAGAATCCGAGTCAAAGACAGATTCTGGCCAACATGGGGTGACAACTTCTTGAGGCTGCTCTTGTTTTTGAGTAGCATTGCACTGTTTGCATCAAAATCCCAAACATGGCAGAAATTCCTAAATGAGTAAATTATCCATCACAGGTGGGAGGATGGGTGTCAGGGAGAAACAGGTGGTTGAAGACTGCCTATGATTTGCAGTTGGATGGACAATGTATAGAGCTTTCCCAAAAGGACATGTATCTTAGACTGCAAACAGACAGTGAGCAGGGCCAAGAGTCGGACAAAAGGACAGCAACCAGGAAATTGCACAGTTCTTCCAAATGACCTCGTTTCTCCCTACAATTAAAGGACCATCTTTTTAACACCAGTCCTTTTAAAGTGATGTATCATGGCATCATGGAGAACTATTGCTCTGAGGAATTAAAATTGAGGATTCCCCAAAAGTCAGTGAGCTACATACAGTGGACAAAAGCAGCCTCCAGCACATCACAAAGGAAGAATTATATGGAAGAAGGTGTAGATCAAGTATCACCAGAGAAATGTACGCCCAGAGAAAGAGCGATGCACTTAGTGAACAACCTGTTAGCTGCACTGATACCCAATGCAAGATGAAGTGGCAACCTGTTAGATGGACCCCTTGTGGCAAAATTGCTGGAGAACTCGGAGAAACATCTAATAGGACGAACAGGTGTGAGAGGCAAACTACATCCGTGGAGGTGGCGGCCACATCTGTGAGGTGATGGATTCTCTGCTCCTATCTCTGCATTACAACTATACCTACATCTACATCTATATGTCCAGTCGGTCATCATACTGAAAGTCCCTCCATCAACTTGTCTGCAATGTAGAGTCTCAGATGAATTACCTGTCTCTAATTTAGCTGCTTTAAGAAGCAATCTAGGGGGCGGCTAGGTGGCGCAGTGGATAAAGCACTGGCCCTGGATTCAGGAGGACCTGAGTTCAAATCCGGCCTCAGACACTTGACACGTACTAGCTGTGTGACCCTGGGCAAGTCACTTAACCCTTATTGCCCTGCACCCCCCCCCCAAAAAAAAAAAACACAAACAAGAGGTAAACTGGATGGCACAGTGGATAGAGCAATGGGCCTTAAATCAGAATGTGATGGAATGTATCCAATTTTAAATCTCACAAGAAGACAAGTTAAAATGCAACCTTGGACCCTTACTGTGTGACTCTGGGTAAGTCATTTAAGCACTCTTCCTCAGTTCCTTTAACTATAAAATGGTGATAATCATCTTTGTTGAATTTTATATTCTTAGATTCAGTCCTCAAACTGCCAAAATCTTTTTGGATCTAAACTGTCATCCAATATATTAGCTATTGCTCCCAACTTTGTGACTCCTAACAATAATAGTAGCTAGCATTTATGTAGGTTTACTATGCCAAGCACTTTACAAATATTACTTCATTTGATCTTTACAACAATCCTTGGAAGTAGGTCTTATTATTATTACCATTTTACAGATGAGAAAATTGAGGCAGACTAGGGTAAGTGACTTGCCTAGAGTCACACTCTTAGCAAGTGTCTTAGGTGAGATTTGAACTCAGGTCTTCCTGGCTTCAGTTCCATCAGTCTCTCAATTGTACCACCTAGCTGCCATTGTATAATCAATAATAGAATTAATGAATATACCATGCATGTCTTTATTCAAATCATTAATAAAAGTGTTAGATAGCTTCAGGTCAAGCACTGATCCCTGGCACACTTCATTGGGGAACTAACTTTCACGTTGGTAATGAGCCATTAATGAATGCTAGATATTCATCTGTTTTTTCAAACCACATTATATTATGGTCTAGCCCACATTTCTCCATCTTCTTAACAAGATTAGGATGAAAAACTTTATTCCCTGTTTCACTACAATCTAGCTAGACTATAGCCATAGTAATCCTTTGATATACTAGTTTGGATAATCCTGTCAAATAAGGAAATAAGATTAGTCTGGCATGACCTATTCTTTTATTTATTTATTTATTTATTTATTTTAATGACCTGCTTTTATTGAAATCATGTTAGCTTCTTGTAATCACTGCTTCCTTTTCTAAATATTTGTTAACCATCTCTTTAATGATCTGTTCTTTATTAAAAAAAAATAATCCTGGCAATTAAAGTTAAGCTTTCTCACTCAAACTTTCTAGACTCTATTCCGTTTCCTTTTTGGGACATTTGCCCTTTTTTTAAATGAGCATTTTTATTTAAAGTTTTGAGTTCCAAATTCTGTCCCTCCATCTTTACCCTCCCCTGCCATCTCCCTGAGACAGTAAGCAATCAAATATAGGTTATACATGTCATTTGTCCTTCTTTCATCTTGGGGTAGTTTCCCCATGTTTATATGACTCCCTGATTCCTTAGGGAGGATGTACTATCAGTTGTGGTCTGGTAATTTCTTGTTTTGAGAACCTATGCCCTCAAACTACGAGCTTTTTACACTAATCCCCCAATGTCCAGTTATTTCTCTGCTCCTTCCTGTTCCCTTTCTCAGAATGTTACTCCCCAACCCCACTTTGCCTCTGTTCAAAGATCTCTAGGGGTTAAAGTGAATTTATTTGAATTAAGTCAATGTGTCCTCTCCTGTCATCATCCTAGGACTAGGTTTTAATTTTGCTCTTACTCCTTCATAAGTGTTAATATAGTCTACCTAAATTATAAATTACTTTAAACAAGGACCTTGTCTTTACATTTCTTTCCCCACCTTGAAACAGTTGTGCATACATAGTAGGTCATAGTAAATTGTTGATTGCTTATTAACAAAGCTAAAGAATTCTTTATTTCCTGTCATTCTAACGGCAGAAAAATGTCTTCCATAATTTACTTTTGTAAAGTAACTCAATGGGAAGAATATTATTCGAGTTGCTTTCAAAATTTTATAACTTTGAAATAAATACCTAGTATGGAGTTTCAATAAGTTAAGAAGAAATAGTTTCATTTAATTTTCCATATATTTATTATTTCAGACAATATATATCTTCTCAACCATGAACAATAATAAAAGAAAAGCAAAACTCTAGGCAGCCAGCCTCAGTTTGGCCTCAACATCTGTGTGCCATCGGCAACGGTATCAAGAGGGTCAGAGCTTCAAGATTGTTCCACACATCAAACGAAATCAGATCATAGCCGTGATGAAATATCAGACCCGTACAGCCACAAATCAAATAGTACAAACAATTCCTGTCTTATATCATCATCCAAGAGAAGCGGACCTCTCAGTGTTCCATGGGGTCAGCTGAGGTAATCAAAGCTGTCCTTCTTGTCTTGCTTTTAACTACAGTGGTTGAAGTTCGCTTCTCTTTGAGAATCTGTAATCATTCAATTGACTACTTAGAGTATAAAGATACAGCTCATCTCCAATTTGTAGCCTGTAAAATATTCAAATGATGGCTTAGTAATGACGTTTTTAAAATGCATGAAATGGATGTCAATGGGGAGGTTTTGGAAGTTTTAAAAGTGCATTTAAGGCATGAAGACAATTGTACCATAAAAAAGTGATCCTGTGGACTTGGCTTTTAGAGCTGATAGAATCGAGATTTATGTATAAAGTTTTAAAAAAAGATTTAATCAATATTTTGACAAAATTTTAATAGAAATGAACTCATTGCAAAATCATCTTTGTTTTTAGTATATGATTTCATACAGAGGATGAATGTAAACTAACATAATTCATAAAAAACCTTTTTTAAGCAAGAAACTTTGTTAGCATAAAGGAAATAAAGAAATTGATCTAAATAATAATAATTGCTCCATTACTTTAAGGCTCTTTGAATTTTTAAGTGCTTTGTGATTTTAATTTATTGGACATTTTGGTTCTAAAATAGCATGTTAAAGGATTTATTTGGTTAACAGTTATACTTTTGATTATAATATTTTTGTTTGGAGGAGAAAGCATTTGTCTTGATTAGCTGTTAAAAGTTTGGTATCTTGGTCTGGGTTTCTTTTTTTTCAAGAATATAGTTATCACATAGAAAATAGCAAAATTGGTTTATCTAAGGTTAAAATACTTAAAAAGTATTATCCCAATACAATTCCCAAATGGTTCAACCTGAAAAGTAGTATAGATAACTGTAATATAAGCAATTTGATATAAGCAATATAATCCATTTGATTTAAGGTGAGATTTTTGGTTTTGTTTGTTTAGAAGTGTTTAAACCTACCATTAAATAATAATAACTCATAAGAATGAACATTAAAGTTAAAAAAACCTTAGGATTGTATATATGGATACATGTGTATAAGATTTTTTAGCATAAGTATTTTGTAATAAGTTGCACATTATATGCAAGTTACATATCTTAAAACAATAGTCATACAAAATTTGACAGATTTCAGATAGGCTTATTCATAGAAAAATAACAAGTATCAGTTAAATATATTGTCAATAGTCTTTCTGTCTTGCTTCTATAAAACTGAAGATAGCAGACGTGAAAATTTAAAATTTCTTTTCATTAACATGCACCTTTATATACTTTTCTTTAAAGGTATAGACTTCTTGTCTCCAAAATTACAATCGGCTCAGAATACATCTAAAATGCCCCCAAAGAACTAATTCTCCACCATGAGTGATTAGGCTAACAGTTTACAAAAATGGATCTAGGAGTAGCTTTGCCAAAGTTGTCGCACCTACTATTATCCTGGCATTTGCTCTTCCAATGCTTCTTGTGCTTTATTATTTCCACTCAAATAGTCTATGATATCCAAGAAAGGAAATGATTAAATTGACTATAGTAAGGTTATTTCATTTGACATCTGTATATATGTGAGATACTTTTCATTAGGAGTTCTCTCTTCTCTTTCTCAGCTTTTTAAGTAACATTTAATTTCCATTTTTATGATATTTAGTACAGATATTAGATTCTGAAACATACAAAATATCTTAGGGATAAAATTAGATAATCATTTAAAAAATGCTCTCGATGCTGTGATTCACCCATTACTGTCCCGCCTGCAAATAACCACCCTAGAAAATAGCTGCGCATGTTGGACAGAGGTCATTATTTCAATTTTTTAAGGTTAGTTCCTTAACCTAAGAGTTGGCTTCTTTTCTGAGCCTTGAGATTTTTGTGTGTTAGAGATGGGTTGATTTCCTTTATCCTAATCCTCTCTCCTTACCTCTGGTTCTCCTTTTAGTTGCTGGAGGAGGGCACTCCAAAGCTGCAATGGAACATGGCTGCATGACGAGAATTCTTGGCAGACAGACAGTGTGGAAGCACTAGAACCTGCAGACAGACCCCACCATGTCGACGTTTCTCTTTCAACTGGAGAACCTTTTTTAGATCCAGTCAAAAAAAAATTAAAGGTAAAAACAACCCAGAAACCCAGCAAATCGCTTAAGGGGTGCAATTAAAAATGATTTTCATCCTGTCTTTTTTGCATGGTTTAACAAAACTAATGTTTACTCATTTACAGCTCAGTAAGAGGATAATGTGCTTAATGAAAGAAAAATCTACTGACAGCCACGTTTATTGCCCTTCATTAGCATTGGTGCTTAATTTAATATAGATCTGAATAGACATTAGGGAGCCTGCAGGAGGTTAAATGGTGAAAATATAATAAATTAAATCAGAGATTATTGAATTTACTGTTTAGTTTCAGTGACACCCAACAGACACAATTCATTAGACTTATTCTTTGAGAGGAATAAAAAAGAATAGTTCAAAGTTTCAAGTTTCATTTATTCATTTATGCAGTCAACCTTTGTTCAAAGAATATTAACATAATTATGAGATGTAGCCTGAGACACTCCTACAATTGATATGTGCACATTGTTTTCCTAATGGAGTGTTCCCTAATGTAAATAATGCAACTTGACTTGACTTTTGACCTTATGTTTTCAATGAATCTAGTGGATGAAAATAAAAGTTCACCTTTATTATTTTTGATATTTTGGCCTTTGGAATTAAATATGCAAATTTCTAATTGTTCGGTGAGAAAGAATCCAGCTCATGTTTTTTTTTTTTAAATATTACCCTTCCTATTTAATCCCTCAAAGTATTTTAAACACCAAGTGTGTTATCAAAGTTCTTTAGATAACCATCTGGTTTAAATGTCATAGGAACTTTCCTATCAAAATTAAGAGCATCTATCTGCTGTGCCCATCTCAAAACTTTTCAAAAGTAAAGGGGTAATTTCCCCCACTTTTATAAAGCTGGTGAGCCAGAGTCAACTCTGGATAGCAAATTTCACAAGGTCAGAAAAAAAATAATCTTGGAGCTCATTATAGATGAAATGGTGTGATTTCATCTCTGAATATATAATGAATTATTTTCTTGAACTTGACGAAAAATTCAAGAAAATTTGACTTTTGTGCAGAAACTTGTTGCTGTGACATTTGGCAAGAGTCACTGGTGAGACTATATAGAATCGTTTTTGATCATGTATTTTGTGAAGTTTAAAATATGGCTACCTTTGTTTACTCATTCTCTGAGCTATCTGCAAAGTGTAAAAACACTTGGGCTTTATTTCATCATGACCTTAATTTGATTTAAATATTCATGTACTGCTTCATTAAGTTCTTAAATTACTTTGATTAATAAGGCATTCTTGCCTTTTATATATGGATGGTGTGTTGGAACAGATATATTTAAAAATTGTTCATAGCCAGAGTTTTAAAGAAAACCTGGGTGTTTTTGCTTCAGATAGCATCATTATGCACATGACTAGGCATTAGGGATGATTTTCAATTTTATGAAATAATTTCTCTTTATTTTAATTCTTTTTGCCTTTTAAAATCAAGTCCAGAAACAACAACAACAAAAAAAAAACCACACACACACACACACACACAAAAAAAAACTTCTCTGCTTTGTCTGCATGTCTTTGGCTGTGTTTCACTGTGAAATGCACTGCTGTTCTTTTAGCACCAAAATGTTGGCACACATTCCTGAAAATTTCACACCATCTCTTGCTGGATCAGCAAGCTTAACCTACCAAAATCTGGTGTTGTGCAATGGTTTTTGACTGATAATCAATCTTTATGCTGCTCGACAGTTGTTGCTGGGACACAGACTAGAGCAGGTGGCAGATGTGCCTCGTCTTTGGAGAAAAGAAATAGTAGGTGAGCTTGGACACAGAATAACACATCACATGTCCATTAAGAAGATTTTTACGAGGATAAGTGTCACTGTTTTTTAAAAAAATCACTCATGGTGAGTTAAACTCTTGAGAAAATCAAAATGTGGACATTTAGTGCATCTCAAAAGGCTGAGAGCTTGTCTAAATGTGTATCGTCTTACTCATCAAAATCAGACTGCCTTTCTAAGCATGAGTTGTGGGCAAATCAATGTGCATATGCAAATTCTTTTGAACTTTTGGGGAAGGTTCTGAGCAAGGAGTCTTTTTTTGAAGTTGAAGAAAGCAACATCCTGAAATTTGCCTTCAAACAGTTGGCAAAGCCTGGGTGGGTGTCTTCGATGCACCCTTCCTGCCTGTGTGTGAATCTTTAATACACAGCTATCCAGAAAAGGCATTGCTCACAATGGCGATGAACAGATTTTTAACATCTAACCCTCTTGAGATTTTAGTATCTAATTCCTTTCAGCAAGTATTTGTCGAGCCCTTATTAAGCGCCTAGAATTGGGCACTTAAGCCATTTGGACTCTGTACCCTGTAGGAATGCCTCAAGGAGGTAAGACTCTTGTTGGGATAGGAAGAAATGAGCATGTGGACACAAAGAATAACGAGAGATGACATAATTGTGTGGGCCCTCAGAAGAAAGCTCGCTATTTTTTGTTGTATGGGAAGGCGAAATAAATGCTGATATTTATTCTAACCATTGGATTTCTGCGGAGGAAAATGTGTTTGGTTTTTTTCATTCTTGGGATGAGAAAGGCAAAAGTGAATTAGTGGTGAATGCTAATGAATTACATTTCAAAATCCTAATAGAGAAAATATATGCCCAAGGTGAGCTTAATTCTTACATTACTGTCCCCACTCCTCTCACATGCCCACTCCTCCCCAGGATCTTCACAGATGGCCAGGGGCTCTGAGTATGTAATCTGTTTATTGTATACCTGAAAAAATTCCCCCAACCAAAAGGTCTTATTATATGATCAATGTCAAGGTCAAAACTGACACAAAAGATTAGGGACAGAAATTCAATTATAGGGCCTTTGTCACATTTTTAGGCTGGACGAAATTAAAATTTTAGAAGTGGTCATTTCTGTACATCCTTATTTCACTCCCCTTCAAACGTTTCTGTGTTCCACCAATCTAGAACTCTCTGTCTTCTTCTTTGTTACCCTGCTTTTACCTTTATGCCTTCTATCCTGCCTTCCACCATGCTTAGAAATAGACGTCCTCCCTTTTCAACTCTACCCATTAAAGTCCCCTCCAAAGCCCAACTCTGGGGTCAGCTCCCCCTCAATGAAGCCTTATTCAAGACTCCCTTCATTAGATTGCAAGCTTCTTGAAGGTAAGACCTGTTGTTTTAAATGTTTATATGCATCATGCCTTCACAGGATATTCATTTAATTGAATTAATTCATGTTCAGAAAATAAGCATCTCCTCCTGCATTTTGATATTATACATTTTTTTCCATTCTGATGTTCTTGCATTAGTGGCTTTACAGATAATGGAATTTAATTGTTTTACTGAAATTGTAGAGAGACATTAAGGGACTCTCATTAGTTAAGTCGTTTAGAAAATTTTCTTTTTTAAAAAAATTTGGGGGGGGGGGTTGGGCAATGAGGGTTAAGTGCTTTGCCCAAGGTCACACAGCTAGTAAGTGTCAAGTGTCTGAGGCTGGATTTGAACTCAGGCCCTCCTGACTTCAGGGCCAGTGCTCTATCCATTGTGCCACCTAGCTTCCCCTCATTTAGAATGTTTTCAAATTAAAGCATCACACTTTAAGTCTTTGTCCCTATCTTCCATTTTTTTTTGCTTCCTCAAGTAACATACATGTTTACCCAGTAAAGTTCCTCAGATCAAATGCCTGAGGACCAATGGAAATCCATTCATTAATAAAATAGCTTCTATTTACATAGCCTTAGTAGGTTTACAAAATGCTGACATAGCAGGTGCTCAATAAATAGTTTTTGACTGATTTCCTCATAACAGTTAGGTGTTTGCATTGGATAGAGCCCTGGAATAAGTAAAATTTGAGTTCAAATCTGGCCTCAAATATGCACTGTGTGACCCTGGACAAGTCACTTAACTGCTGCTTGCCTCAGCTTTCTTGTTTGTAAAATGGAGATAATAATAGCACCTGCTTCCCAGTGTTGTTGAGAGGATCAGTTGGAATAATCATAGTCAATAGCTTATCACAGGAAGCACTATATAAATATTAGCGATTAATAAGCCTGGGAAACAGGGGATACAAGTATTATTGTCCCCATTTTGGAGGAGAGGAAAATGAATCTCAGAAAAATAAAGTGGCTTAGCCAGGATCACACCACTAGTGATTTCTGAGGCAGGATTTGAAAGATGGGGATTTGGAATCAAAGGACTTGGATGTAAATTGAAGCTATACCACAGCCCATCAGTGGTTACACTTTGGCCAGATCATTTCACAGGTTTGGACCTTGTTTCTTTGCCTTTAAAATGAGGTGGGGTGGATCAGATGGCTTGACTCTAAGTCCTCCCTGCTCTCCTCCACTCTGTGCTTTTTAGTACTGTGGGTAGGACTGGAAGAAGTTATAAAGTCGAAAACATAAGAATTGGCTCCTGTCTTCAAAGAGATTCAAGTTTTAGGAAAAGGTCAAGGAAGGAATTAATTGGGTCCAACATCTTGCTCACAACCTTCACCTGAATTTCCACTGTATGGAGCTGTGAGTGTTATTAAAACACCGAGTTTTGCATTCGTACTGTTTCTTATTGCCCATTCTGCTATTTTGCATTCAAGGTTATAATTTATAGTGATTCATATCAGTCATGAGTTTTGTTAAGCAGAAGTGAAATTGAATACTATGAATAAGATTTTACATCTTTTATATAATGCATTGTGAAGATGCCGTTATGGGGGGGGGTCTATGAAAAGATTTCTCGATAATGTACCTAAGATCTAAATTTAAACCTAGAGATTTTCTGCTAAATGCCATGTGATCTACAAAATGAAATAATTTGCTGTGACAGCTTGTGATTGACAAGAATATGTGTGAGCACGTTTAGAATAGGGCATCTTTTCTTGCCGAAGTAAGTGTCAGTGAAATGATGGATTCTCATCATTTTAATTATTGATGATTTGGAAATGTTTCAATTCCAAGACATTCTAAATAGCAGCCTAACACATTGGCTGGTATCTGCAACCAAAAGGAAATGTTCTGTCATCCTTTGTTTTTCAAAAAATGCATTAGTTTAATGAACCCAGATTTATTCATTTTGTTACACGTTTAGCTCAGTTTGTTGATTTCAGAATGGTTTTGATTAAAGCATAAATTCAAAGTTATGAGCTATCCCTAACACCATGCATCTTTTATTAATTATAAAGAAGTTCATCAGGATTGTCTATACCAAAAGTCCTCAGACTTTCCAAAGCTAATCCTAGGCCTTTTGTTGTTGTTCGGTCGTTTTTCAGGTATATTCAACTCTTTGTGACTCCATTTGGGGTTTTCTTGGCAAAGACACTGGGTTGGTTTGCCATTTCCTTCTCTGGCTCATTTTACAGATGAGGAAACTGAGGCAAATCAGGTTTAGTTACTTGGGCAGAGTCACATAGCTAGTCAGTGTTTGAGGCCAGATGAGTCTTCCTGAGTTCAGGCCCAGAGTTCTATCCTCTATGCTACCTAACTGCCCTAACCCTAGGCTTAATCACTCAAATATATAGGGTAATTATGACTTGATTTAGACAGCTGAAAAGAAAGTGTGAGAGGCTAACTTCCCACACCAGTGGCTTTCATGTGACTTTGTCTTTTGCATGATTGCATACACACATACATTTAGAATGTGTGTGTATGCCTGTCTGGCTGGCCAGTCCATGTTCCACAGAGGTGTATAATTTCAAAAGCAGGCTTGTTACATAGAAGAGTTAGTGAATTAATACCTTGGAAGCATTTGAATGTGTCCACACTTCCATTTAAATCCTAGGAGGAAAGAACATAGATGCCAATGTCCACAACCCGACAGCTTTGTCTCTGTTACTAGATGTGCAACCCAACAGAATATCATTATTATACCATTGGGTTTGCACTTGAATACTAATGATCCCCAAGGTGGTCAAAGCTCCCTATCTTTCCTATCCTGTGTCCCATTGCAGAAGACTCTTGTTCACACCTGTTATAATGGCAAAGAAATCTGATTTGTCACTGACAGAGGTCTAAGAGATCATTCCTTCCTCTTTTATTAGAAATTTCTAATCATCAAGAAAGAGTGTGGTGCAGCAGAGTGAGCACCAGATTTAGAGTCAAAAGACCTGGTTTCAAATCCTGACCCTACTATTTACTCTGTGACTTTAGGGAAAAGCCATTTTATTTTGCTGAGCCTCAGTTTCCAAAAATGACATCTGAGGTCATTAAATCTAGATCCATAAATCCATAAATCTAAATCTATCCATAGATCTAAATATTCCTATGAGCCAAAGAAATTAACTGGTAATGGTAAAATGTTAGCAACAGAGCTAGAGGAGGAACTTCATTACATCAGTAATTACTGAGCAAAGAAAAATGCTAGGTATTTTGGGGGATCCAAAGGAAGCTTAGAGTTTAGCTGGAGATCCCTAATTGAAAGTGAACTAGGGGCAGCTAGGTGGCGCAGTGGATAGAGCACCGGCCCTGGAGTCAGGAGGACATGAGTTCAAATCCGGCCTCAGACACTTGACACGTACTAGCTGTGTGACCTTAGGCAAGTCACTTAACCCCAACTGCCTCACCCACCCCAAAAAAGTGAACTAGAGAACAGGTTAAGTGCCATAGGAGTTTAGAGAGGGGAAAGGTCTGCTATGCTGTAGAGGGGATTTTTGTTCAAGTATTATTTGGACCAAATGGTTTCTGAAATCCCTTCCACCCCTGAGTTCCCAAGATGCTGTGAATTATATAGGCGAGAGCAGGGCTTCTTAAAAATTTTCTATTAACAACCTCTTTTTGCCCAAGACATTTTTATGTAACCCCAGGTATATAGGCATATAAAAGAGATGTGCGTAACATTTTACTGTTGCCAAATTTTTCGTGACTCCCACATTCAGTTATCCAACCTCATATGGGGTTGTGACCCACAGTTTAAGAAGCTTTGGGCTAGAGTAGTTGGGGAAGGCTTCATAGTGAAGGATAGATTTGAGCTAGACCTTGTAGGATAAATCAGGATTCAAAAAGATCTTGAAAAGATAGAGCAGTGACCTGAATACCAATAACATGAAATTCAGTTGTAAGAAGTGCAAAGTCATACTTGGGTTCAAAAAAACCAATGTCACAAGTACATGGTTAGGCAGAATTTGTCTGAAAACAAAGAAACCAAAAACCCAACATGTCAGCAGATTGATGTGGACAAAAAAGGCTGAAGTGTGCTTGGCCAACATTGAAAGATGCATCGCTTCCAGGAATCAGGAGCTGATTCAGTGCACACCATATTTTCCTTTAGTCAAGTAACATTTGGAGTACTGTCTTCATTTCTGGGTGCAGAGTTTAAGGTGGAGAGGGTTCATAGGAAGGTAGGCTACCAGAATTGTGAAGGGCCTTAAGTCTGTGTCCTGGAGGAGGGGTTGAGGTAATTGAAGATGTTTCTTTCACCTGGAGACCTGGAGGGGTTTGGAGGTGGGAGGGGAGAAATGTATGAGAATTGTCTTCAGGTATTTGAAAAGTTGTCATGTTGAAGAGTAATTAGTCTTGTTCTCTTTAGCCCCAGAGGGCAGAATAAGGAGTAGTCATTAGAAGTTGCAAAGAGCAAATATTTAGTCTTGTGGTTAGGAGGGGGGAAACCTCCCTAACAATTTGAGTTGTCCCTAGGCAGTTGGATAGAGCACAGGACCTGGAGTCAGGAAGACTCCTCTTCCTGAATTCAGACCTGGGCTCAGACACTTCCTAGCTGTGTGAACCTGGGCAAGTCACTTAACCCTGTTTGCCTCAATTTCCTCTCCTGTAAAATGAACTGGAGAAGGAAATGGCAAACCACTCTAGTATCTTTGCCAAGGAAACCCCAAATGGGATCACGAAGAGTAAGACATGACTGAAACAACTGAATAACAAACAAAAATAAGTTGAATGGGTTGCATCAAGAAGTGGTGGTTTCTTTTCCTTCCAGGTCTTTGAACAGAGGCTGGATGGCTACTTTTCAGGTATTTTATAGTGGAGAATCTTTTTTAGGTATGAGTTGAACTAGGTGATTGTTAAGATGCCTTCTAACTCTAAGTTCTGTAGAATTTACTAACTAACAGAGAATATTTTAAAGACTTTAGTTCTTAGAACCATACATGAACATAGTGAATGTGGTAGGGGCAAGATAGACAGTAAAGAAACTTGACTAACTGAAGTAGGTCTGCTTTGGGACTCACATACAGGAGGAAAAGGAAATGTTTGGCTAGATCTATTAAGGCCAGGTTATGGGTGGCCTCAAAAGCCAGGCAGGCATAGGAGGTGAGGGCTTGATATTGTAAGTGATAGGACTCATATAGATTTCTGAGCAGAGGAATGATGTGATTATCACTAACATCATTAGCAAGATGGATTAAGAGATTGGAGGCAAGAGGTTGAGAAGGATAGCACACTAATCCTGGCATGAAATGATAAGGTTTTACAGGGAGGATAATGGCAGCAGTAGAGGGAACAAGTCAAGCTAAGATGTTTCATAGCAAGACATGACAGTGGTCCTACAGATAGGCCCATTGAAAGATTACAGATTTGTGCTTGGACATGTTGATTTATTGAAGGTAAGGTTGACAGTGGAACATTTCAGTGAAGATGTCTGTTTGGCATTTAGGAACGAACATGAGGCCCGAGAGTTGGTGAGACACCATAATTGAAAACTTAGAAGGTGACACCATAGAGGTGATCATTGAAGTCATAGAGATGGATGTATTCATCGAGACAGCATAAAGTTAGCAGAAGAGAGAGCCTTTTTGGAGCAGAATGATGTAAAGGAATCCTCCATGGAAATAGAGAAGGGATAGTGAGACAGCTTCATCTCCAGCAACATAAGGTACCAGTCTAGCTAATCTCCAAGATAGTCATTAGAACTTCCAGCACAAAAATCTGTCATGTGTGCAGTAAGATAAGGAAACCCAACCAACTAACCAACCAATCTATATTTATTAAATGCTTACTTTGTGCCAGGCAGGGTGATCAGTGATGGAGGTACAAAAAAAGAGGACAGTTTCTGCCCTGAAGGAGCTGACAATATAATGGGGGAGAAAGCATGCAAATAAATCTATACAAAGCAAACTATATATAGGTTGAATAGGAAGTCATCGAAATTAAGAGGGGATGGAGAAAACTTCCTGTAGAAGGTAGGGTTTTAGTGGGGACTTAAAGGAAGTGAAGGATTTCCGTAGGCAGAGTAGAGAAAGGAGAGATTTCCAGAGAAAATGAGCAGAGCTGAGAGATGAAGTGACTTGCTTGTGGAATAGTCAGTGAACCACTGGATCGAGGAGTACATGTCAGGGAGCAAGACATAAGAATATTGGGAAGGTGGGAGGGGGCTCAGTTATGAAGGGCTTTGGATGCCAAAGAAGATCTTTGCCTAAGAAGGCAAGAGAGAAAATTTCTACCAGTGACCCCAGCAACCCTACATCCACACCCATCTCCCTTGCTTGAGAACCTTTCTATTCATTTTTAACATATTGTAGTTTTCCAGAACTCACTATTCAAAAATACTTCTCATTTTTTGCAATCAACCTTACCATGCCTCACCAGAGCTTTAATCTGTATTTGCTTGCACACTTGTTCTTGTAGCCTTGATTCACACTTCCATGGGTTTTGTTGGGTGGAATCCTTAATTGGGCTCAGAACCTGGTTTATTTGAAATGACCCTTTTAGGTGCTTTGTTGTAGAAGTAGTATCCAAAGCTTTTCATGTCCTACGGCTAGTCTTAACTTTTAAACCCAAGGAGAAGCATGGCTGCCAGAAGTTATTTTAAAAGAGTTCATAGAAAAGTTCAGGGAGAGGGTGACAACACTTTGATTGACACAAAAGATGGGATGTTTGTAATTTTAATCAAATTTAAATTGAAGACGTACTTCAAATAATATGTCAAGCTAATGTTATTGAGTTTAAAATCTAATGACAACCACTGTCATTATTAGTTAAATATAGCCATTGTGCCTATGGCAATAAAGGATGACACTTAAGAACATGCAGAAACAAAGAGCTCAAGCATTTAAAGAAAAGGGAGTAACTAGAAACTCCATTGAACACAGGAATGTGACCTGGATCTAATCTATTTACTAAACACAGAAGCAATTGTATTGGGGGCAGATGACATAATTGAATATAACATTATGTTTTCTTACTGTCAGAACATTTATATTCTAAAAACTCATCATGCTCCAAAGAAATGATGCGCGCTTTCATACTTAATGCCATTATCTATAACTATCTAACAGTCATAACAACATTAATGTGTTTTCAATGTATTACCCAATTGTGAGAGCACAAACATGAAAAAAGGCAATGTGATTTTTTTATAATTTCATTGATTTGACATCTTAATCCTTGCCCTTTCTATAGTGACAGGATACATTAAAAATGGTAAATCACAGATGTGTGATTTATATCATTTTATAATGGGGGAAAATCAGCTCTTTAGGTATAGGCAAAGTATATTTTTAAATAAAAAATGAAGATATATAAAGAAACTCTGGGTGTAGCTATCATCCTTTATTTAGACTCTTTCAGCCCAACTCCTTCAAAAAGCTATTTATACATATTCCTCTCTTCTCATTTTATAAAAAACCCTTCTGCAAACTGGCTTTTTACCTCATCATAAATTGAAATTTCTGTCTCCAAAGTTATCAGTTAATTGCCATATCTCATGGTCTTTTCTCCACCTTCATGCATCTTGACTTCTCTGCAGAATTTTACACTGTTGCCCATTTTCTCCTCTTGGGCATGCTCTCTTTGGATGTGTGTGTGTGTGTGCGTGTGTGTGTGTGTGTGCATGTGCGCGTGTGTGTTTTAATGACATTATTCTCTTTTGAGTATCCTTCTCTATCTGACCTCTCCTTTTCATTGCCCTTTTCTGGTCCTATGAGTGAACATCAAGGCTCTATCCTTGACCCTCTTCTTTTTTCCCTCTGTAACCTTTGTCTCAAAGTTTCATTTATATGGGACTTTCCTTATTGCTGGAGATGAGTTACTCAGTATTCCACACGTGTGAGAAGGATGTAGTTGGGTTGGGTTTTTTTTTGCAGGGCAATGAGGATTAAGTGACTTGCCCAGAGTCACACAACTAGGAAATGTCAAGTGTCTGAGGTCGGATTTGAACTCAGTTCCTCCTGAATCCAGGGCCGGTGCTTTATCCACTGCACCACCTAGCTGCGCCCAGAGAAGGATGTAGTTGGCAAGAACTTAAGAGAGAGCCTAATCTTCTTGGCTTCCTCCTTTGAGAAAGAAAACATGCAGTTCTAGATTCTCTTCAGGGCCCTAAAGGAAGACCCTGGGAAGAAGCTAACATGTAGAGAAACCAGCACCTTGATCGTGTTCATATTCCCTGCTTATTACAAGAGACTGCAGGGAATTTCCCCCGAAAAGGGGAATTTCTGAGATTCTCTTTCTCTCTTGAGCCGTTACTTTATTCCCAAAGAGAGACTTTATTTACTTTGTATATTGTCTGTTAGAGATTCTCATGTGTATACTTCTGATTTCTCTTTTTGCTGTGGACTTGGATAAACTGGCTTATTTTGCTGTTTACTGTGGGTATTCATCACAGAACTGGCATTGGGTGGGAAGGAAGTGAAGCCTTAGGTATATCGCTTTGGATTCTATTTCACTATTAGGGTGTAGTGATTAGGAGCTCAACTTGAACCTAGAAATTATTTCCCCCAGAATAACGATATTTAAGGGAGCAGACAGAATTCTAATCTGGTACCACTCCCCTCTGAAGAGAGCAGTGTGGCCAGCCTCTGGACCCAGCCTCTGCTTCTCCTCCTGGCAAGACCCAAACTTGGTCTCCCTTGGAGAAAGATAGAGGGAGGAAACTCGAGAGATGACTATTTTGTCCTCCTGTGAGTGACATCTAGACAGGTCTGTGTGGACACATATAACCCACGTGGGCAAAGTAACACCTAGCACAGAACACATGAACTCCTTCTATGTCTGAGTCTCAAAATTGGTGACTTACTCGTTCCTGTGGGGTTGATGATCATCTATCTCTGTGTGGTTGAATTCCAGATCTCGATCTCTGGCCATCTTCTCTCTCTCCTGAACTCCAGTTCTACAATGAAAAACTCAATGTGTCCAAAGCAGAACTTATCATCTTTCCTCAAATGGTATCCCTAAGCCTCTGAACTCCCCTTTTACTTCAGATGGTTTTTTATTTAGGTTTGCAGCCTTAGGTAA
The DNA here is from genome assembly GCF_019393635.1 of Dromiciops gliroides. Lineage (NCBI taxonomy): Eukaryota > Metazoa > Chordata > Mammalia > Microbiotheria > Microbiotheriidae > Dromiciops > Dromiciops gliroides. The sequence continues at coordinate 39,509,634 of NC_057866.1, forward strand.
TACTTGACTCCTAACTTTATCACACTGCATGTCAAATCAGTTGCTAATTCTTTTTTTTTTTTCTTTTTTTGCAAGGCAGTGAGGGTTAAATGACTTGTCCAGGGTCACACAGCTAGTAAGTGTCAAGTGTCTGAGGTCAGATTTGATCTCAGGTCCTCCTGAATCCAGGCCCGTGCTTTATCCACTGTGCCACCCAGCTGCCCCCTCAGTTGCTAATTTTTGTAATTTCTGTCCCCATAATATCCCCTTCACTCACATAGCCACCCCCTAGCTCAAGCCCTCACTATTTCTTTCTTTCTTTTTTTTTTTTTGGTGAGGCAGTTGGGGTTAAGTGACTTGCCCAGGGTCACACAGCTAGTAAGTGTAAAGTGTCTGAGGCTGTATTTGAACTCAGGTCCTCCTGAATCCAAGGCCAGTGCTCTATCTACTGCGCTACCTAGCTGCCCCTACTATTTCTTACTGAAAGCATTAAAGTTGCCTCCCATCTGTTTTTCCTGCCTCAGTCTCCCCCTACTCCAATCCCTCCTCCACTTACCTGCTACAGTGAATTTCCTAAAGCACTGATGTGATCATGGCAGCCCCTACTCAGTACCCTCTAGTGACTGCCTGGGGTTAAATATTTGCCCAAGGACTGATGGATAATAACTGGAAGATGTGGAATTGAAATCCTTGATTATTTTATTTGTGTGTGTGTGTGTGTGTGTGTGTGTGTGTGTGTGTGTGAGGCAATTGGAGTTAAGTGACTTGCCCAGGGTCACACAGCTAGTGTTAAGTGTCTGAGGCTGGATTTGAACTCAGGTCCTCCTGACACCAGGGCTGGTGTTCTATCCACTGCGCCACCTAGCTGCCCCTTGGGATTAAATACAAACACCTCTTTGTCACTCACAGCTCTCCATACTCTTCCTGCCTCTGCAGTTTCTTCACACATTACTGGCCTTCTCGAAATCTCTGACCGAACCTTATTAGCCTCCTTGCTGTGTGTCAGGCCTCTGGATTCCTGGTTCCCCCACTCTCCGGCCCCTTGTTTCCTTCAAGTGCCCCTCTTCTGCAGGAGTTATTTCCTGGTCCCCGTAGCCACTAGTGCTTTCCCATCCTAAGTGACCTTTTGCCTACTTTGTTTTTGTTCAGTCATTTTAGTCATGTTTGAATCTTCATGACCCCATTTGGGGTTTTCTTGGCAAAGATGCTGGAGCGGTTTGCACTTTCCTTCTCCAGCTCAATTTATAGATGAGGAAATTGAGACAAACAGGGTTAAGTGACTTCGCCAGGCTCACACAGCTAGTAAGTGTCTGAGGTCAGATTTGAACTCAGGAAGATGAGTCTTCCTGACTCCAGGCACAGCACTCTATTCGCTGCACCACCTAACCACCTAGTTGTCTACTTTCTATGTGTCTTATACACTCAGACACACACACACACACCCACCCACCCACCACGCTCGTTGTTCCTCCCAGTGGAATAGAGTAAGCTCTCTGCTAGCAGAGACCAGTTTGCATAAGTTTTTCTATCCTCAACACCTAGCACAATGCCCGTCACTGAATATACTCAAACTTAATGCATCTACTTCAGCGCATGGCTGATGGATGGATGAATTTGCATTTCTGCCGTCGCTGGGCTAGGCCAAAGAGTTTGCTTGAGACTTTGGTCTTTATCATATGGCATCAAGCAAATTTTGCCTTAGACTTCAGCTCCCAGACTCTGGTGGCTCACTCACTGTCACGATCAAAGCCATTTCCAGTCTTCTTCACCAAAAACAGGAAAGAGCCAACTCAAAGAGGCTTGTAATCACAGGCTACCAGTCTCAGAAGGGGACCCTTAGGTTATCGTCTCTTTGACTGGAACTGCAGCCAGGCAGGGAGTAGACCAGAGCGTGGCTCTGGCTGATTGGCACTCCGCAAATCACCCCTGTTCCAGCTCCCATCCAGCCACAAATCTCTCTTTATCACACAGCAATCAGGCTAGAGCCAATTAGAGAATATCTGGTCCACTTTGAAAAGCTGGATACCTCCAAGGTGCCTAGTTATGCCTTTCTGGAAGCAGACTTCCCAGCCTTTTTCCTCATGGGGGATGGCATAAGCACTTCCCCTCCCCCCTCCACGTTACATAAAATAGAGGCTTTATTGAGAAAATCCTCCCAAAGGATAGAAATCATTTCAATAATTATGAAGGGAACTCTCCGGATTTCCCCACTCTCTTGAGAACATCGTTATTGATATCTTTCATCCTTACATGGCCCTCATTAGCAAACACATCACTCCCTATTCTCCTACTCAGAGAGCAATCCCTTGTAGCAAAGAATAAAACAGGAAAAGAAAGGGGAAAAGCAATTCAGTAAAAACAATCCAACACATTCAGACAGTAAATGCAGGGTTCCTTACCGATTGCCCTTTACCTCTGCAAAGAAAGGAGGGAGATACATTCTTTCGACTCATCTCCTGGGCCAAGCTTGCTCACTGTAATTGCATGTGATTCAGATTTTTTTTTTTATTCTTTACATTGTTGTCCTTGTGGCTATCCTTTTACTGCCTCTCTTTACTTTGCTTTGCATTAGCTCATATAAATATTCCCATGCATTTGTTTGCTTCATATTGATAATTCTTTAAGATACAATAATATTCTATTACATTCATATAAGATGGTTTGTTCAGCCATTATTCAATCAGAGGGCATCTAGTCTAGAGGCTATATATTCTGATGAAAAGAGCGCTATATTTGGGATCAGAGGACCTGGGTTTGAATCTTGGCTCTGCTATTTGCTGTGTGACCTTGGGTAAGTCACTTAACTTTTTCAATGTCATCTGTTAAATAAGGGGATTGGACTAGATGGTACCTTCCAGCTCAAAATCTAATGATATTTAGAATGTGTGCATTTATAAATACACATACACATTATATATGTATGTTTGTATGTGTATATATAAATACATTATAAATATAATAAAACATTATATATTATATATAATATATAAATACACACACTCATATATATATATTTATATTGTTTTACAATTTGCAAAGAATACTGCATGCTATCTCATTTGATCCTCACAATAGTCTTCTGAGGTAGGTGTTATTATTTTCCCCCATTTTATTTTTGAAGAAAGTGGGGGTTATAGAGGGTAAATGACTTCCCTGAGCTTTATTAGCTTGGTGTCTGAGGTAGATGGGATTTGAACTTAGGGCTTTCTGACTCCAAGTTCAACACTCTATCTACTGTGCTGCCTAATTGTATAAAAATGCTGCTTTAAGTAGTTTGTCATGCATCATATTTTAATCTTTGACCTCCTTAGAGTAAATGTCTACTAGTGGAATTTCTAGGTTAAAAGATATAGATATTTTATCCACATTTAAAGCATGCGTTTTATTATTTTATTCACTTTTTAAACATAATTCAAAATTATAGAATGGATAGACCAATTCACAGCTCTACCAATGTGCCAGGTTCCCTTTCAATAAGATTTATGTGTTAGAGTCATAGATGGACACCTGGATGGCTTTGGACAGAATATCACACCAGAAGACAGGTGTCCCTATCATCTGTGGATGGTGGACCAAATAGAACAATGGGCAGTGAACAGATAACATGCAAGCAATCTTACCAATAGGATTAACTAGCACAAAATCTCTTCCCCTAAATCCACATGTATATTTGGGCATATCAGAAGCTTGGATGGAGGCCAGAGTAAGCCACAGAGTACCGAATTTGTAGAGTCACTAATGGTTATGCAAACATTTATCTGTCAAGAGAAAATGGCCAGGAGGGAGGAGGTATATACTCTACACATAAGAGATGCTTAATAAATCCTTGTTGACTTGATTTGACTTGTTGACCCTGTTGAGGAGATTGGAACCCCCAGATAGATGGTAAGGCTTTGGGGTATAATTACGGATTACCCCGGGGTTTTGAGAGCTTCTCCTGAAGTAGAAAGGGCTACTTCAGGGACAGCTCACAGGAAATTAGCAAGAAGGTCTGAAGCTAGAAAAAGGAAGATTGGCCAGGGAAATTCTGTGGGCAGAAAATAGGGACATTCCCCAAAACAGCCTTATGTAACAATTATGCATTTTTAAAAACTTAAAATGGAAGGGAATTCTGGGCTCACACAGGAAGCATCTTGCTTTCCAAGGTTCACAGGCATTAAGAGAAATAGCTCTGACTTTGGACTGGAAAATGAAGTTGCTAGAAAAGTGAACCAGCAAGAAAATTACAGAAAGATCATGACGCTAAGGACTGGGATACAGAAGGGTCCATTAAAACTGAAAGGAAGAGGCAGCTAGGTGGTGCAGTGGATAGAGCACCGGCCCTAGAGTCAGGAAGACCTGAGTTCAAATTCAGCCTCAGACACTTGACACTTACTAGCTGTGTAACCCTGGGCAAGTCACTTAACCCCCATTGCCTCACACACACACACACAAAAACCAAACAAACCTGAAAGGAAAAGTGTGAATGACCATCAGCACTGCAGCCATCAGCCAGTCCTGCTTGTCCTTCTGGCCCAACAGCCCCTTTCCCAGTACATTTTCGTCAGTCTCATGACAAGTGGGAGAGCCCTGGGAGGAGGCACTTGGTTTTCCCTTGAAGATCTCTCTCCCACCTGCAATCAGTGCTAAGGCCTAATATTGATGACAATCTTATGCAGAATGGACAGCCCCTCGGCAAAGAAGTAAAACACCTATAGGTGCTTCACATGGAAAAATACCTCCATCAGGATAAAACATAGGATGTGATTTTTAAAATGCCCACCAGACCCTGTGGCACTCTTCTGGGGTCTCCACCTGTCAAAAGGAATTAACACAGTTTGATCTGCATGCTTTTCATTCTTTCTTCTTCTTAAGTTGCTTTGCATACCCAGTCTGTGATATCAGCATACTTTTGTTGATAGGTGAAGGTGGGGGGTGGGGAGTTGACTGACACCCTTGGCAATCTTGAAAAGTGAGATTGGACTATAAGGACTGTTTTCTGTCATCATTAACTTTCTGGTCATAAGAGACTTACATTGAGAGCTGGAATGAAGCTTAGAGACAATTTGGGCCAAGTCTCCTCATTTTTGAGCTGAGGAAACAGCCCCAGAAAAGGGAAATCCTTTATAGAGGCACCTGTGGCATAAAGGGGTATCATAACTTTGTAGAGCTCCCATCCAGAAACCTAAGAAATTTACTTGAAAATACCTAGAAAGTAAAGAACACACACACACACACACACACACACACACGCACACACACACACACGCACACACACACACACACGCACACGCACACATACTTCCTTACAAATTTTTCTTAATACTGCTTTTGTCTGAAGGTACATTCGAAGGTAAACAATAGTGGATATAATATGATATGATGTGATATGATATAATATGATGCAATATGAAATATGATATAACATGATAGAATAATATAATGTAATATAGTAGTACTTTCAGTTTTGCAAAGTACTTTAATAGGTTATTTCATTTGATCTTCACAACTCTCGAAGAAAAGGACTAATAATATCCTTCCCATTTTACAAATAAGGAAACCGAGGTACAGAAAAATTAAGTGATTTGCCCAGGGTCATGCTGCTAGTAAGTGTCTGAGGTAAGGATTTAAACTCAGGTATTCTTGACTTCTGGAGAAGGACATAGCAAACCACTCCTGTAACTTTTCCAAGAAAACCCCAAATGGAGTCACAAACAGTCAGACATGACTGAAATGACTGAACAACAGATTGCTGAATTCAATTGTGTAGTAAGAGAAGTTAGTCCTTGCCATTCCCAGCCCTCCCTTTCCCCCTTTCCCATGATGCTCTCTTCTCCAGGTTCTCAGCGTCCTTCAGCTTTCTGACTCTTGCTACCAAAAAAGAAAAGGCTCTGATTAATTTACATATGGACAGAAATGCATCCCAACTAATGTGTTCCCTTTCCCACACTATTTAAACTTCTTTTCCTTCCCCCAGCCCTGATTGTAGTTATGTATACTGTTAAGGAAATTGAAAGTATCTCAAAAAAGTAGGGGGGAAAATTGAGGAGGAGGCCTGATATTTTTGTTGCTTCCAAAATTGTGATAAATACAAAGTTGATCCTGAAGTTAAACCTGCTTTAATAATTTTGTGTTGACCGGTAAGGGGGGTGGTGCTTCCTTTTAGAAAGTTCAAAGGTTGGCCTCATTGTGGCAGCTGTAGACACATATGAGGGAGCTTCTGGGGACTAAGGAATGTGTCATTGGTTGACTAGCTTCTTCCCACTGAGATTCCAAGACCCAGAGTCATTGCTTTGCATGGCCAGTTAGCACTCTCTTCTTAGTCGTTCCCTAACTCCCTCTTCTATCCCTAGTCACTGGTGGCTTCCCAGTATGCCCCCCAATCCCCATCCTCATCCCCGTGACTCAACCACTACTTTTTTTTTCTCTTATCAAAATCGCTTGTGTCTTCTAAAAGCCTAGATCAAATGTCATTCTTTCCATGAAGGCGTTCCTGATTTACCCAAGTGGAAATGACCTTCCCCTCTTCTGAACTCCTCAGGCACTTTGGATCGATCTATCTTATATAATTTTCTCTGGTTTGCTGTAATTATAATTATGTGCATATCTCATGTCTTCTACCAGATTGGAAACTCCTTCTCTCACTTATGACCTCCATAGTGCCTTTTGCCTAGAAAACTGTATATGGAAAGAAGAATGAATGAGTATTAATGGTAAGTAGAGATGCATTGGCTTAAAGGTGGAAATGAAGTATTCATAGAAAATGGCAATTCGGTTTTTTGGGGTTGGGGGGCTGGAGAACTCAAGTTGGGATTAGAGGGTGAGTAAGAGAATTAGGAAAAACTTAGGGTTGATACAACTATATAGATACCGGTATAAATATCTAGGGTAATTATGCAAAGATCGCACAGTACATAGGAATCAAGAAATTAAGAGGAGAAAAAATAAAGACTGAGGTGTTTTTGCACTGATTGGGGTGATTAGGTCTTGCCTGAAAAGGTTTCATGGAGACCATGAGTCTTGAACAAAGATCAGAAGTGTTAATATGTTCTGAGAAACAATTGTGAGTCTCCCCAGTGTTCCAAGGAGGGAGTGACATGATTGACATTATTCTTCATTTAGGTGATCCTCACTACTGTGTCAGTCATATAGAATAATTCATTCAACATGTTATTTCTTGTTTTTTGGGTTTTTTTGTGGGGCAATGGGGGTTAAGTGACTTGCCCAGGGTCACACAGCTAGCAAGTAAGTGTCAAGTGTCTGAAGCCAGATTTGAAATCAGGTACTCCTGAATCCAGGGCCGGTGCTTTATCCACTGCACCACCTAGCCGCCCCCCAACATGTTATTTTTCAAAACAACCACTTAATAATGTATCTAAATGGATGTTGTACATTTTAAAATGAAGAAAACCCATTTTCAGAACATTTTATCCTCTTTTCTATTACTAATACATGTTACTGGTAAATCATAATCATGTCTCTAAAATTCTCAAATGAGATACTATTTTTTCTCTTGCTTTTGAGTTTGGGTTAGTAAGAACTGAGGTCCAAGTCTGTTTTCAATATTTGATTCCTCTGTTTCCCAACTTTTAATTCTCCTAATGTTTCCTCTATAATAAAATATGCTACTACTTATATTGACCATCAGTCCACCTCCCATACCACTCTCATCTTCTCTTTAGATCCTTCGACTTTTCCTTATTCCCTCTTACCTCAGTAGCTTTTTCCCAAAGCCTGTATATTTTCCAGACTTTACCTGTGACCTTCTCATTTCTACTATTGGCTGTCCTCCAGACCCAGACTCCAGTAAGTGCAATAAGGGACAGGATAATGAAAGCGCTAATTAATCACTATTAGTAAAAGGTTAATCTCTTCCAAAAATACAGTGTAGCTACAATTAAAATAACGGTCAACTTAATGAAACGATTGTTGTACTGCCATTTGGAAAATATAAATTCAATTTTTAGTCTCAGTATTTTGCTCCCTAGATCAACAGAACTTAGAGCTATAGCTCTCCAAGTGCCTACTGGGAAGGATTGCCTCATGTTCTTCCCTAGCCACAGATGTTCCTGATTAAGCAAAGTCACTGCTTTTTTGAGGAGAGAAATATTGATTAGATGAACTGGAACTTTTATTTGGAGGCAAGGTGGGCGATCCATAAGGGTTCTTTAAGGACTTTTGCATCCATTGAGACAATATCAAGACACAAACATGATATAGAACCAGTTATGGAAAAGTAGTCATACCTAAAAAAGAAGTGATTTGAGATTAGATAGAGGGGAAATTCAAGATTTTTTCATTTTCCTTTGTTTGGTTTCCCCTATGCGACTGAAGTTTGCCCCTTAGAATGTGCTTTTTAAATCATTGAAGCCTAAAGGAACATGTAATGATTCCAAATATTGGTCCTGACATTGCCTTGCAGAACAGTTCAGAAATAACTGGGGAAGACTTATACCTATATAGGCATATTCAAAATAGATGCACATCATTTTTTGGGGGGGGCAATACTAGCAATTGGAGTATCAGAAAAGGCACAATGTAGAATAGAAGGTAGGTCTGGAATGGAGACTTGAAGGAAATAAGGCTTTCTAAGAGGTAGAGGTGAGGAGAGAGTACATTCCAGTCATGGGAGCCAGATAGGGAAAAGGCATGGAAGTGGAAGATGGAGAGCTATCGATGAGGATAAGTAAGAAGCCCAATTTGGCTAGACCATAGTATAATAGGTCAAGGCTGGAAAAGTTGGTAGGAACTAGGTTGTGAAGGCCTTTAAATGCCCAAAGAGAGGAATTTATGTTTGATTCTAGAAGTAATAAAGAGCTACTAGAGTTTATTGAGTGGGAGAGAGACACAGTTCACATGCACTTTTTTTTTTATGAGGCCATTGGGGTTAAGTGACTTGCCCAGGGTCACACAGCTGGTTAGTGTTAAGTGTCTGAGGCCAGATTTGAACTCAGGTACTCCTGAATCCAGGGTTGGTGCTTTATCCACTGTGCCATCTAGCTGCCCCCCACATGCACTTTTGAAGTCAGTCTAACAAGCTGGGAATGGGTTTGGTGGGAGAATAATGCTTTCTGTTCTGGACATGTTGTGTTTGAGATGCCTATGGGCTGTCCAGTTTGAACTGTCACATAGTCAGTTGGTGACATGATATGGGCTCAGGAGAGACTCAGAGAGTCCCTAGGGAATCTGGGCTTCTGATTGGCGAGCATTCATTTTATCTTTTTGTCACCCAGACCCTCCACACCACTTCCTAGCCTCCTATATGTCCTGATACTTTCTAGAATTTTCCAAAGGAATGAGGTTCATCTCATTGGCCAGGGGTTTGCAAACTCTGTCGCTGTCTTTCTGGCTCTGTGTCTCTCTTTCTTGTCTTCTGTCTTAGATATTGGGACACTTGCCCTTTCCTAATCTTGTGGTACTTTTCCCATTTTCCATGATCTTTTCAATGACACTCTCTGTGGCTCACAATCACTTTGTTCTTCCATCACCCCAGGATGTAGTTCATCTGGGCCATGTGATTGAATTCATCATCAAGGAGCTTAGGTGTTCTCAACTTCCTGCTGGTCATTTTTGTTTGATGCTTTCCAGTGCAAAGATCAGTCTCCTTTGTAGAAGAGAGAGAAATGCAGCTTAGCCTGAGCAAATCTGCCTTCTCCCTGACATCAGTTGCTTTTGTCCCATCTACCACAGGCAGAGGTCCTATGCTGACTCTGATTCTTCTTTCAATATAATTTTTAAAAAGCTGTTTTAATTGTGTTTAGTTTCCTTTGCCACCCTCAGCTCATTCTGAGCTGACAGGGTTTTTTACAAGCCCGTACCATGTTTTTATATTAATTCTCTGGTAACTGGTCTTATTTTCATCTTCTGTACTTTTGTTTTTAAAATCTACATTTGTTAGGGCAGCAAGGTGGAGCAGTGGATAAAGCACCGACCCTGGAGTCAGGAGGACCTGAATTTGGCCTTAGACACTGGACACTTACTAGCTGTGTGACCCTGGGAAAGTCACTTAACCTTCATTGCCTGCCTCCCCCGGCCAAATCTACATTTGTTGTTGAATCTCCTATAAATCCACATCAATCTCTTCAGAGCAGTTCCATTTTTTCTTCATAATTCTTGAACATCTCCCACCCCTCCTGAACTGACTTCCTTTACAATAAAGTCAGAGTTAATAAACATTTATCAAACACCCACTATGTGCCAGGAACTGTGCTAAATCCTAGGGATGTGAAGAAAAGTATAACAATCCCCATCCTCAGAGAGCTCACAATACAACACATAGAAATAAATTTCTATAGTTTTTCACTCCATAGCATCCTACCTACATTTCCTCTGAAACCACTGAAGTCTGCTTTCCTTGAATCTAGGGTGTATGTCAGACTTGGGTTTTTTTTCTATTTTCTATCATAAATTCTCGGATGGAGTGGTCAGTTCCTCCTAAAGTTCCCATCATTTTCACCTCAACAATTGATACTTGCCTGTTAGTGAGAATCTGATAATGAATAGAATATTTCTTTGTTGGTTCCTCCACCCTTTGAAGGATGAACTTATCACTGAGGCAGATCAAAAAGTGGAAACACATTTTTTAAAAAAATGTTTTTTCCCTTTGACAATTCCTCAGTCTGAAGTTTTGGGAGTTTTTTTGACTGTTTTTTTCTCACAACCTAGCTAATGTGGGAATGTTTTCCATGACTACTCATGTATAATTTATTTTGAAATGCTTGAGTTCTAGTGGGTGGGGGTGGGAAGAGAAGTTGGAACAATTTTTTTAAAAAAATTGATGTTAAAATTTGTTTTTACATATATTTTGGAAAATAAAATTCTATTAAAAAAAGTTATTAGTCGCTCTGTCTTGGACAGAAACAGTGATATGGAAGATGTCTGAATAATTGAAGTCCCTCATGACTAGTTTATCATGTCTCTCTGCTAAGCTTCAGATCCATTTCCTAAATCACCTATTTCTTCTTTGTCCCAAATCACCTGTTTTTCCCCACTTTGTCTTTCCTGTGTCCCCTTTCTGGTTCCTTCTTACTATACAATGCTACCCCAAGCCCATTGTACTTCTCCTGTTCCTCTTTAGCTTACCACCCGAGAGCCATAATCCGGTCAGAAATTATGTCCCACCAAGTCTCAGCTTGTTGTGAAGATAAATTGTAAAGGTGCTATGTAAATGATAGTTATTCCCTGTGAAGGTGTGGACCATACACAGTATCCAAAGCACTCAGCAATAGATGACTTCAAGTGCTCATACTCTCCTGCCTACCCCTGGCTCTTGAAAATCCTGTTGCCAGATCTAGCTGGGCCACGCCAAGGATCAGGCAGACTGGGGTGCTATGAGGATGGGTCAGTCTTCTGTGCTAAACACCAGATGCTATAGCACTCGTTGCCAGAAAGGTCCCTAGACAGGAACAAAACCAGCAGAGGCAGGCTCAGAATCTCACTCATTCTTCTGGGCTCCCCTTAAACTCTCCCATCACTTTAGATTATAGTGAGGTCCTGCCTCTTTGAACTCCTAGGGGGCTCATCATCTGTGCCATTCATTTCAGCACTTAATTTTATAATGCCCGGCATTGTTATTTTAATTGGTAAATCAACAAACATTTCTTAAGCAGCTAGTATGTACCAGGCACTGTGTTATCTGCTGGAGATACAATAATAAAGCAAAAACAGTTCTTGCCTTCAAGGAGCTTACATTCTGAGACTGGAGACAACATATACAGGATGGGCCAAAAGTCACAAATATTTAATAACTTCTTTACTTTTTGTTTTTAATTTATAATACCACACATCATATACAATATATACAGGGGCAGCTAGGTGGCACAGTACATAAAGCACAGGCCCTGGATTCAGGAGGACCTGCGTTCAAATCCAGCCTCAGACACTTGACACTTACTAGTTGTGTGACCGTGTGACGCTGGGCAAGTCATTTAACCCCCATAGCCCGCATATATGTATATGTATATATGTGTGTGTATATATGTATGTGTATATATATGTATATATATGTATGTATATGTATTCATATATATATATATATATATACACACACACAGAGAAATGAATTTACTTTATGTGTGAAAAACCAGATCTCATAAATGGCAAAAAATAAAGAAAAATAATTTTCTTTCAAAAAGTTTTCTTTTCAAAAAGTTATTAAGACATCAGATACTCTGTGACTTTTGGCTTACCTGTCTGAAGCAGAACATATAAGATAAATACAGAAGAGAGGAGAGATAACCTTACAGAGGCCTGGTTCATGTGTATATGTCTTTGTAGCACATGGGAGCCCCCATCCTTGCAGAATGGGTTCTCCAGACAAGGATGGCCTAGGGTCTAAGTGGGTCCCTAGCAGGAAAGGGAAAAGACATAAGCATTTATGTAGCACTGACTATATGTCAGGAACTGTGCTAACTGCTCTACAAATATTATCTCATTGAATCTTTACAATAACCCTGTTATTATTTCCATTTTCTAGCTGAGGAAACTTAAGCTAACAGAAGTGAAATGACTCCCAACATCATACAACTAGTAAGTGTCTGAAGCTGAATTTGAACTGAGGTATTCCTGACTCCAGGCTCAACATTTTATTCACTGCACCACCTAGCAACTGAAAACTATGCTTCACAAATACCTTTCTTAGTCAGCTGAAGGATGCATTTAGTTCAAATTAAAAATTTAATGAAATAGCAAATTTAGAAAAGTTGCAATAGGACATTATCCCCAATCAACATAGGGCATGTTCTCTCACAGACACATAGCTCATCAATTGGTAGAGTGACATATAAGGTAAATGTGATGGACACCATACCCAGCTAGTTTGAAGGGCAACTATGTAAGGAGAAAACTTGGGCAGGATTCACTCTTGGAGGGTCAGTGAACGCCTCTGACCGTAAGCCGGCTGACGTCTTGTGGTTATGTTGTTCCTGCTACGTTGGCTTTCCTCCCATTTTTCAGCATTTTCAGCAAGTGCTTTTTAAGTGAAACCGTCTGGTGATACACAGTCCTTACAGCCTAGCAGGGAACTACGCCCACCTGAGGGGAACTTTAGTAGAACTCTAGGAAGGAAGGAAAAAACCCCCCAACAATTTCCACAGGACGGCATGTTACCCTTTTGCCATGTATATTGTCTAAACTTGAGCCCACTTTGCCCAGGACTTTTTGTATATTTGTGGAGATCATGTCTCAGACATTTGGGCGAATATATTTGTATTTTAATCTTTGCTATACTTTCTTAATGAATAGCTCATTTGTAAAGTCTTATTGATGTTCATTGGTTATTTAACATTGGGGAGAAATTGATTGGTTAAATGATATTGGAGAACATATGAAATGGGGGCTCATGAGTCAATGGAGACAAACCTTTAGGGTTACCCCTAAAGGGAGGAATAGTAGCCACTTTCTGGGGAACTAGTCTAAATGTGAGTTTGGAGAGTGAGCCCAGAGCTTGTGCTCCATTGCTAAATGATATTCCAATTGATTCATAAAATTTACCAAGGAAAGTTAATTTTTTATTTACCTGTTCATGGAGATGGAAGTTGTTTAGACTGTCTAGCCTATTTTCTACTTTAATTAGTATCAACTTTTTGGTTAAGTACTGTTTCCATGTCAAAGTAGACCACAGGTTTTCTAAGGTAGTTGCCCTAGAAAAGACTTGCTTGGAAGTCTTAGCATTTAAATAAATAAAGTTCCTTTCAGCTACTTGTAAAGAGAATTATTCTTCTATCATTAGAATGATTACAGAACAGATCAAGGAGGCATTCATTGTATTTTTACTTTTTTCTCCAAAAGAATACTTAGTCTAAAATGAATGTGTAAACAAAATAAGTGGCTCAGTTGCAAATAATCTATATAATGAAACCCTTTGTGAAAAAAAAGAGAAGCAACTTCAAGAATGACTTGGTGCTTGTGTGCTTACCTTTATATTTTCAAAACCACACATGCTGATTTAGCTACAATCCCATTCACATCAGTGAGAGTTTCGAAGCTTCAATTCCTGCACAGAGTTTTGAAAATATACAGGTCTGAATAAGTTAATGAAAAACTTTTTTTTAAATCTTTAGCGCAGTGATTTGACTTTCAGCACAGATTTCGTAGCATGCACCTACATTCCTAGAATAAGGACAATCATTACATTTAGCACACACTAACCATTTTAGAAGTCATATTCTTAAAAATAACAAGGATGAGGGGGGAAAAAGTTATGAAAGAGAAAAATGTGTTTCCTAAACCAAAGGGACATGTAAGCTTTAAAGAGCAGAAAACTTAAGAGAAATCAAATGAATAAAGCAAAAGAAACTGGGAGCTTTTGTACAGGTGAGAAGCTAAATGATTCTCTGATCAGTGATAGAGGCATGCTAAGGTGAATTTTAATTATGACTAAATTGTGGTATTACTCTTTCATACCCTGAACATCTGTTCCCTTCAGGAATGATGATTTATGCAGGCTATCAGAGCAGACAGCTTGCTACAGCTTATGTCACGGTTAGTGGGAAACTGGGTGTAACATTTCAGAATACCAGCATCTAAATGGAGACTGGCCAGTGGAGATGATGAAGCAGAGAGGGGGAGGGGAAGTATAACAGGGCCATTTTTAATTTGGAAGCCAAATATTGACTTGACTTAAACATTTTTTTTCTCCTTTTAGACCATCTGTTGTTAATGAAGAAAGTAACTTGGACAGTGAATAGCCTGATGTTGCCGACTGATGTCAAAAGAGGAAAAACCAAGTATCTGCTTTCTAATAGAATGAAGAAACAACAATTTTGCCTTTTCAGAATGGCAGGGGTCAGGCTAGGTGTGAGAAAACAATGGGGCAGAATGCACTGACAGGTAATATTAACGAAATACAATGTCTCTTAGAGAGCGAATTTCATTTTCAATCTTCTATAGTTCTTTTGTCATTAGATGTAGGGAAAATACAATTTCTAAAAAACTGATGAGAGTTATCTAAAAACCAGAGAGAGAAGAACAGGCAGTGTTACACTTAGTAAAATATATTATTATAGAAATGATAATGTCCCCAAATAAATCATTAACTTAAAATAGTTATACATTCAGTTATAAATTACATTTATAGGGTAAGAAAAAACATAGAATTAATTAACCTCTTGTCTTATACAACAATAAGTCATATTTGAAGAGAGTATTTATAAAGCATTTTGCAAACCTTAACATGCTATATAAATTCTAGTTATTGCTAATAATAAGTATAGTTTGAGCTGGACCAATCTTTTAATATTATTGGCACAGATCTTGAAATATATATCAAATCCAAGTACTGTAAACTCCAACAAAACTCAATTATTTTGTTATACTGGGATTTTGTTGTTTTGACTACTGTATAAAACAAGGAGGTTGTCCAAGGTTCGGTGTGGTCTTATTAGTGGGTGGAGAGAGGTTGGTACCATACAGGGTGACCTATGACTGGGTATATACTTAACTCAAGAAGTCATCCCTGGCCTTTATGTACTTGCATTTGAAGAATTTCCCAAGTTCATGACTCTTATGTGTTCTTACAGTCTGCATTTGAATGAATCACCAAGGGATGTTTCAGTGTCTCCTTTTGAAAAATTGTACAGATGAACGTATGTCTGAGATTGTTCCAATGTAATCTGGCCTGGACAGAGAATAAATGAGAGATTTGATAACCTCTTTAATCCACCTAGACTCATTAGTCATGATTCTCTGCCTCAGGGGTAAATTTGGGTACAATAGTCACCCTTAAGTGATAACATTTTCTTAGATGAGAAGTTAAATATACTTAAAAATATGATTGTCACTATGCTTTCTGAAAGCATTTTATTTAAAACTCGTTAATAAAAGTAATCTTATCTATAAGAATGACATATTTGTAATATGTTTGGAGGTTTAATGAATTTGAACAATTGATAGAAATTGAAAAGGCTAAATTATTCTGGAATTTTTAAAATGGGTTAGATGAGGGGGTCAGCAAACTAAGGCCCGCAGATGCAATTATGCCAACCACTTCTTTTTGTATGGCCCACAAGCTAAGAATGGTTTTTACATTTAGCCAACCCCTTTATTTAATGAATATTTATTTGTTTACTTTGTACTACTTTAGGATTTGTGGCTAGGTAACATATGAAATGGTCATCCTTGGCTTCTGAGAGGAGGCTATTAGGATGAAGGAAAGGGACAAGTTGGAAATTATTTTGACAATATTTGAAAAGGAAATTTGAGCTGTTAACAGGACTATTTGATTATCACAGGAGAATCCATATAGATGTGAATTAGTTGCTGAAGAAATAGTATAAACATAAGGGAATCTGGACAAGGAGAGTATGCAAAATTTTCCCCTTTTACTCAGGTGAACATTAATTAGTGAGATCAGACTCTTTGATGCTGTTGCTAATCACAATTTAAAAAACAATCCTTAGTGAGTGTCTATAAGCACAATGTAAATTACTGCAGTGAGATTTAGAGATAATGGTCAGTTAAATCTGACAATCAAAACAATAGCTTTTCAGTACTTCAGAAATGATGTAAGGATGGAGGTCTTTTTTTTTTTTTTTTTTTTTTTGCAGGGCAATGGGGGTTAAGTGACTTGCCCAGGATCACACAGCTAGTAAGTGTCAAGTGTCTGAGGCCAGATTTGAACTCAGGTACTCCCGAATCCAGGGCCGGTGCTTTATCCACTGCGCCACCTAGCTGCCCCAATGGAGGTCATTTTTGAGCCAGGAAATAGAAAAAAAGGACAGTTCATTTATTTATTTTGGGATCTTAATGTAGAAAGAGAAAGCAGCATGGAATAGTGAACAGAATGGCCAGATTTGGCATCAAGAAGATGTGTTCAAATTCTCCCTCTGACATTTACCAACAGCATGACCATGGGCAATTGAGTCTCTCCATACCTCAGATGACTCCAAAACTTAACTTCTAAATTGACAGTAAAGGATTGGCTTAAAATGAAAAGTGGATGGAGAGAGCACCGGCCCTGGAGTCAGGAGTACCTGGGTTCAAATCCGGCCTTAGACACTTAACACTTACTAGCTGTGTGACCCTGAGCAAGTCACGTAACCCCAACTGCCTCACTTAAAAAAAAAAAAAAACCGAAAAGTGTAAAAAGGATCAGGGATGGGAAAGAGACTTTAGAAGTTGGTAACTTCTTGCCCTCTCCCTCTCAGCAGAACTTCCCAGTAGGTTGGTTACTTTACTAAGTGATGAGGATAGCTCCAAGAGATGCACTGCTGAATATCAGCACAGTGTCCAAGACCAGAGAGATGGTAATATCCCTTTCCTTGGCCATGGCCAAACCATGTAGATCAGTGGATAAGTTGATAGATAAATTGATAACTGGGTAGATAATAGTAGATAGAAAGAAAGAAAGAAAGGAAGGAAGGAAGGAAGGAAGGAAGGAAGGAAGGAAGGAAGGAAGGAAGGAAGAAAGAAAGAAAGAAAGAAGGAGAAAGAAAGAAAGAACATTTATTAAAAACTTATTATGGGGAAGCTAGGTAGCACTGTGGATAAAGCACTGGCCTTGGATTCAGGAGGACCTGAGTTCAAATCCAGCCTCAGACAGTTGACACTAGCTGTGTGACCCTGGGCAAGTCACTTAACCCTCACTGCCCAACAAAACTTATTATGTGCCAGGTTAAGTGTTGGGAATACAAATACAAATACCAGCCCTCAAGAAGTCTATGCACCAGGTGAAGGCAACACTTTATAAGGGAATCAGAAAGAGGTGAAGTTGATGTACTCATCTGGAAGTAAGGCGGAATCAGCAGCTCAGCTGGAAAAGAAGTGAGGGTGCATGGCCTGGATACATCTTCCAGAAAAGTACTCACTAGTTAAGGGAAGGAGGTACAGGGATGGAAGAATTTCCAGGGTGAGCAGGCTGCTGGAGTAGAGGTGGGAAAAAGGAGCTGACCTGAGAGAGAAGAGAGCATAAATGGCCTAGAGATGACATGTCCTTAAAGGGTAATTCCAGGAATGGCCTTTTCACTGGAAAGGGGAGAGGGGCAGCGGCATCTTTTCTGGAATACTGTGTTCAATTCTGGGACCAACTCATCATGCATCTGTAATGTCTGTTCATGATTTGTTACTAATGGACCAGGTTTGTGATTTATCCATTTAACTGAATAACACGATTTTTGCTGGAATGAACTCTTTTATTTATTGATTGATTTTGGGGCCTGGCAATGAGGGTTAAGTGACTTGCCCAAGGTTACACAGCTAGTAAGTGTCAAGTGTCTGAGGCTGGATTTGAACTCAGGTCCTCCTGAATCCAGGGCTGGTGCTTTATCCACTGTGCCACCTAGCTGCCCCTAGGAATGAACTCTTTTAAATTAATATACATCTCATTTTGGAGCCTTTGAAATATTCCAGGGATATAGATGTCTTCCAGATCCATAGATCCACCCTCAGTCTCTCCCCTAGGCTTCCTTCATGTATTACTAGTTGCTTAGTGTCTATTTCAGACTGGATATTCCAGAGGCATCTTACATTTATTATGAGTAAAACTAAGCTCCTAATTTACTCCCTAAATTTCCCCTTTCAAAAGTCTGTTTCTGTGGAAGGCCCTACCATCTTTCTATTGTCTCAGGTTTTTATTCAACATTGTCTTGGACTCTTCACTCTTCTTAACTGTTCATCCCCAACTAATTGCCAAACCTTGCTGTTTCTACCTTTACAATATGTCTTCAATCTGACCCCTTCTCCCCCTCAAGTAGCTCCCACCTTAATTCAGTCCCTCATTGCCAGTTCTCACCTAAATTATTGCAAAGGCCAAATTGATCTGCCAGCCTTGTCTCTCTCTATTCCAGTCCACCCTTACTCACTGCTGCAAAAATAATTTTTCATAAGCATAGATCTATGTGACACCTCTACTGCACCAATTCCAGGGGATTCCTATTGCTCCTTGGATAAAATAAGCCAATCAGCAATCTGGGCTCAATTTACTTTTCCAACCTCATTGTAAATGATTCTATCTCTTGCACTCAGCAATCCAGCCCAATTGGCTTTCTGTCTGTTCTTCATAGCGGTACTCCAACTCCTACCCATGCACCTTCTCAATGGCTGCCTCCCACATTTGAAATTCACTCCCTTCTTACCAACACCTTATAGAAGCTCTCTTCCCTTAAAATGTGGCTTAGGCACCATATTATACAGGAATCGTTTCCTGTAGATTATTCTCTCAACTGTTAGTGGTCTACTTCCCAAACTATGTTGAACTGAACTGTTTTGCATATATTTATATTGATTAACTATTTATACTGTAGCTTGTTGTTGTGGTTGTTTTTTTGCAGGGCAACTGGGGTTAAGTGACTTGCCCAGGGTCACACAGCTAGTAAGTGTCAAGTGTCTGAGGTCAGATTTTAACTCAGGTCCTCCTGAATCTAGGGCCTGAGCTTGATCTACTGTGTGCCACCTAGCTGCCCCTACTGTAGTTTATTTTTTATTTTTTAATTAGCCCTTGTCCCTCCTCCTCCCCATTAGAATGGAATCTCTCTGCAAGTAGGAATTGTTTCATTCTTTGCACTTTTATTCTCAGCACCTTACCCAGTGCCTACCTAAATACTTGTTGATGAATTCAATATGTTATGTAATAGAGTCTCAGTGTAACTACTTTTCCTTGTGAAAAGTTTATTGATTTTGGAAAAAAACCTATTCAGCTTAAAATGTCCAAGGTGTAATAAGAAGAAGAACTTGATAAGTTTTTTAAAAACAACTAAGATACCATGTTTCAGTGATACATTCCATTTGTCAATTTGTAAAAAGATAAGAAATTGATGAATAAAAACACTTTAAAAATTGTCATTTAGAGAAGAGGGGAATTTAAAAAGACAGCCTAATTCTATCTGGAATTGTTTTGGTACATTCATAAAATCATTAGATGATTAGCAACTAGCAATTTTCCATTATTTGGGAGGAAAATCTTAAAGACTATTTTAAGGAATGTGAAAAAAGAACACCTGGAAAAACAAAGTTTGATTAAGGATAATCAACATGGATTCTGACAGGAGAGGTCATGCAGAATTATTTTGTTGGAAATCCTTTAGGGAAATTCATTGTATATAACATACTATATCTTTTTTTAAAATTTGGTGAATATTAACAGATAAGTTAAAAATGATCAATCAACTGATAAGCATTTATTAAGTACCTACTATGTGCCAAGTTTGTAACAGGCACAGAGGGTACAAAGATAAACTCTATCGTGCCTGCCTTTAAGAAGCCTGCATTTTACTGAGGGAAATAATATGGACCGATGTAAGGAAATGCAAGATACACACAGAATAAATACAAAGTAATTTCTTTGGGCAAGCCTTTTGAGGACAGGGACTACTTTTTGCCTCTCTATGTATACTCAGCATTTAGCACAGTGCCTGGCATACAGTAGGCACTTAATAAATGTTTATTGAATTGTAAGGAGGTATTAGCAGTTGGGAGGATCAGGAAAGACTTCCCTCAGGAGTTGGCACTTGGACTGAGCTTTGAAGGAATTTAAGGGTTCAAGGAAGTGAGGACTGGATAGTGAAGAGTGACAAGATGAGGGTGCCTCCAAGACTGTGAATCTGGGTGACTGGAAGGATGTATTACCCTTGACCAAAATACAGATGTTAGGCATAGGGATGGGTTTTGGGGGAAAGATAATGAGATCTGTTTGGGACATGTGAAATTTGAGATGTCTATGGGACGTTGGATTGGAAATGTCCAATAAGCTGTAGGCAGTGATATTGCTTAACATGAACTTTCAACTTCTAGCTTCTCAGGGAGAAAGTTATGGCAAAAAGATCAGGAAAAGGGAGAAAGATTTATATCAAATAACCAGGAGAATAAAATCATGTAAGTAACTTGGAGAGATTTAGACTAGTAAAGCAAATCACAGGTTGAATTTGAGGAGGATATTTGGCAAAATTTGGGAGAAATTGAGGAAAATTTGAAAAACTTATTTTTAAAAGAACAGCTTCTGGGTTATAAGGGAAACAGGATAGAGGACAGTTAAGAAGGATAATAGGATTAAAGAAGACTAAAGGTGATCTGGGAGGATTAGGGAATAACTCTAAAGAGGAAGAATCTAGAAAGATAAGAAGAAACCAGGTGACAAAACAAGGCAAGGTGAGTGAGATAAGGTACAACCAAAAGATTAAGCAAATTGATAGAGTGATTGGTGGTTGGTGGCACAGGACCAAGGGGACATTGGTATGGCTGTGATTGTGGAATTGTTGGGACAAAGGAAAGGAATTTGAGTGGTCATCAAATTATTAAGAAGTACAAAATGACTGCAAAAATGTTTAGCCAGGTTCTTGGGATTGAGAATCCTAAAATATCCACAGATAGTTTCAAGACACATTGTCTAGAAATCTCACCCATTCTAGAGAATAGGGGAAATTGTGCAGTAAATTCTTTCACTTAATACAAGTGTTTGATGTTTCTATTTCTGCTCACAGGTAACTGATGCCTGTGTTCCAAGTGTAGGTTACCTTCCTCCTGATAGAAAAGTTGAATACCTTTGGAGACTGCCTTTCCATGATCTGGGTTGTTAGGGCTTCTAAAGGAAAAAAGACATTAAACTTCAATTGGAAAATAAGGGGTGAGTCTGAGGTGGAAGAGAGGGAACTTTAGCCTTATGAAGAGGATGGAGCATGGAAAAGAGGATAAAGGGAAAGAAAAGGACAGTTGTATAATCAGAGCATAGAAAAACATTGAGTCTTTTCTCCACGATGAGTGAGTTTGATGCTCTGAGGAGGATGAAGCTGCTTGTCCTACCAAGAATGTTATAATAAAGTCACAGAAATGATCAGTTTTCAATCAAGGGAATGAGGGGAAAGAGAAGAGTATTTGCAGGCATTGATTCCCTGCTCTAGGGTAGAAGGCAGCTGTTTGTCAAGTTAACAACAAAGGAGGGGTCCTTGTCTTCTTGGGGCATATATACAAGACCCCCTCTGTGAGAAAACAGAACTTCAAAAACTTCTGGAACTTCTGGAGCGTTGGTGATGTGTCAAAGGCTTATTTATTGTCAGTCTTGTGAGAATGGGCCATTCCCGAATGGAATGGGCACCAAATGGAGGCTCGTAAATTTTTTTTATCTTTTAACATGACTAGCCCCTCCTCTTCTTCCCCAATTACTCAAAGATTACAATCCTTGCACCAAAAACTAGTCCAAAAAACTAGCCAATCAGAACGCAGTATTCCTTAGCCAATGGGGTAGGCAACACAGGGACAACCCTTCAACTCCTCTCCAACACAGAAACAGCTCAGGAGCAGATCTCATTGTTTGGGGGGGGGGGGCAGACCTTTTACTCAAACAGGTCCGGATTGAGAGGAGCCCAACCCCCATTTCTCACAGCCTCCCAAAGGTTATCAAAATGGAAGACAACTACCCAAACATCTACTTCTCACCTCTACAAAATCTATAGGGGAATGTTCTACACCAGAAGTGTCAAACTCAGGCCACAAAATGCTGTGCAGGAACCAGATCAAAATGTAATTGGAAATGTTTAGCAACATAAGTAAAAATATAGTACAACATAAGTAATGCTAATTTGTGGTTTTCTAAGTCAATCCACTGAGATTAGTTGCTATTTGAGTTGGTTGCTACCATTCTGTTATGGGGAAATTGGTGGGTGTTTGGGGTAGGGGTTCTTAGGAATTCCTCTTTAAAGAATTATACCCTCAGGGGCAGCTAGGTGGAGCAGTGGTTAAAGCACTAGCTCTTGGATTCAGGAGGACCTGAGTTCAAATTTAGCCTCAGACACTTGACACTTACTAGCTGTGTGACCCTGGGCAAGTCACTTAACCCTCATTGCCCCACAGAAAAGAAAGGAAGGAAGGAAGGAAGGAAGGAAGGAAGGAAGGAAGGAAGGAAGGAAGGAAGGAAGAAAGAAAGAAAGAAAGAAAGAAAGAAAGAAAGAAAGAAAGAAAGAAAGAAAGAAAGAAAGAAAGAAAGAAAGAAAGAAAGAAAAGAAAAGAATTATACCCTCTTGCACACAAATCCAATTAGAATAAAATAATATTTTATTTAGGCTCTAGGGAAAGGAAACCAAGAGAGAAATCCTTGGACTTCTTCTCATGGGGAGAAGGCATGGCACAGAGGTATGGCTCTCTGAGATACCTTTCCCTGGAGCAGGAGACATGCAGATACTTTTATAGAGGACTGATGGTGGTCTGATGGGGTGATCATATGACTGTGGAAAGTTCTTTTATTGGGTGGTGGGTTGGAAGCAGTCCGGTGAGGGCTGGTTGTTCTGTCCACTGGTGCCACTTTGGCAGTAGCTACACCTAATAGGTTATCTCTTCAAGGGGTGGGGGAGACTGGAATGAAGGGGGGTGGTACTGAAGTTCTCTCAGACCAGATTGAGTGCAGCTTATCTCTTTAGGTGTGTTTGTCCTTTGGTTTAGTTTCTCAAGGAGAACGTTCCTTGATTTCCCCCAGAAAACTTAGATAACAATTCTATATGCATGTATCCAGGACAGCCTTGATAAAAGCACAAGAAGAATAAGGAAGTTTTCACAAAGAGTATTCTTTGATTTCACACTATATCTTTACAATCGCACAGTTGACTGAAAGCTGTTGAGAATACAAGGTTCCACTTTGCTTGTTGATTTTTAACTATAAACAAGGCTTTTAAAAAGCATTTGAGATGCTGAGTAAAGTGAGCAGAACCGGGAGAACATTGTACATGGTAACAGCAACAATGTGTGATGATCAGCTATGATAGACTTGGCTCTTCTTAGCAATACAATGATCCAAGACAATTCCAAAGGACTTGTGAAGGAAAATGCCTTCCACATCCAGAAAAAGAACTGTGGAATCTGAATGAAGACTGAATCATACTGTTTCTTTCTTTTCTTTTCTGAGGTTTTTCCATTTTATTCTGATTCTTCTTTTACAACATGATTAAGGTAGAAATATTTTTAACATGATTGTACATATATAACCTATATCAGATTGGTTACTGTCTGGTAGAGGGGGAAGGGAAGAGAGGGGAGGAGAAAAATTTGGAACTCAAAATCTTATAAAAACAAATGTTGAAAACTATCTTTACATGCGGCTGGGAAAAAATAAAATACTAGTAAGATTGAAAATAAACAAATAGAGGGGCAGCTAGGTGGCGCAGTGGATAGAGCACCAGCCCTGGAGTCAGGAGGACCTGAGTACAAATCCGACCTCAGACACTTGACACTTACTAGCTGTGTGACCCTGGGCAAGTCACTTAACCCCAATTGCCTCACTAAAAATTAAAAAACAAAAACAAATGAAAATAAACAAATAAATACATTTGCAAAGAAAAAAAAAAGCATTTGATTCAGTAGAGCAAAACGTAAGACTTAAAGGTTATCAACAGGGTGTCTCATAAGTGTGTATGCTAAGCTCACACAAGATTTCTTGACAAGTTACACCATAAAGATAACTTTGATAACCATCTCATTTTTAAATGGTAAGTGGACCAAAGGCCTCTGGAACCACCATGTAAAACCTCTAGTACAAAATGAGAATAGAAGAGTGGTTCTCCATGGATGATGAGGTCTTCTAGATGCTCCTGTTCGGATGTTATTTGTGATCACTTCATCAAATCCCGGAATACTGCAGATCCTTAATCACTCAGAAGCCTCCTTACTCACACAGGAAAAACCAAGAGGATGAAGGATGTCTGTTATCTGCACCTTTGATATTCAATTAAATGGACATCCATTGGAACTGGTCCAGTAATATGTGTGTCTTGGACAAATACTGTAGATGAATGATTAACCGGACTCAGAATTAAATAATCGGAAGAAAGCAAATGGATTTGCTTGCACAGTAAACCTTACAACCAAAGTGCTTCCCCCAAATGAAACTTACCTTTTTATAGCAGTATGCTTCTGGTAATGCTATGTGCCAGTGAATCACTAATTGTGGAGCTCAAGGGGGAATGGAGAGTCATATGGTAGGCAAAGGTCAGTTGAATCATATTGCTAAAGACAAAATGTATGCAAGATGCAACACAAAAGGTTTCAAACAGATGTATAATTGAAAGAATAGTTGAGCCAATTGAGTCGTGAGAGGAATGGGATTGTAGATAAACTAGCCAGAATGTTGCAGTGGCATCCACTTAATATTAAGAGATGTAGAGACTGGCCCCTAAACAACACCATACCTTCTAAATAATAGGGCTAAGGAAACTAGACAGCAGTCTTAGAGGGTAAAATGGTGATCATTATTAACATTGAAAGAATATTCATGGGGCACTTAGGTGGCACAGTGGATAAAGCACTGGCCATGGATTCAGGAGTACCTGAGTTCAAATCCTGCCTCAGACACTTGGCGCATACTAGCTGTGTGACCCTGGGCAAGTCACTTAACCCCCATAGCCCTGCAAAAAAAAAAAAGAAGAAAAGAAAAGACTGTTCCTATTTAAGGAGATCACAAACTCAATTGAACTGTTTCCATTGAAATGGAATCCATGAAATATTTCATAATACAGTATGTTTTTAAAGTAGAGCAGTGGTGGTTCAGTCTTTTTTTTTTTCAGATGTGTCCAACTCTTCTTGACCTCATTGGGAATTTTCTTTGCAAATATAGTGGAATGGTTTGCCATTTCTTTCTCCAGTTCATTTTATAGATGAAGAAACTGAGGCAAACAGGCTTAAGTGACATACTCAGGGTCATATAGCCAGTAAGTGTCTGTGGCCAAATTTGAATCCAAGGTGAGCATTCTAACCATTCTACCACCCAGCTGCCAAATTAATCTTATCACCTCCCCTGAAATTGATTTTTGAGTAAATCCCAGATGTCTTAATCTCATTAAAGACACATAAATAGCCAAAGTACCACTCCCCTTCCCCCAATCCTTATATCATACACACACACACACACACACACACACACACACACACACCACAAACACAAACACCCCTAATTATTTGAGTTTTCTGGTCGGACAGCTTTGAAAGACATGACCCCGTTGGTAGACATTACAGTCAGAGAATTTTAGAACTGGAAGGAATCTTTAGAGATCACCCACCTTAATGTCCTCATTTTATAGATGAAGAAACTGAGGCACATAACAGTTTAATGATTTGCCCAAAGTCTGAAGCCAGAGCACAGTTTTCTCTAGGTTCCACCTCTTCTGTTTCCCAGCTCAGAGTTGTCTGTTAGTCATAACATTTTAGCATATGCTTGCTAAAGCACTATGTGAATTACAAACAATTAAAATCCATTAACTGTTCAACAGTAAAAAGTCTTTATGATTAGTCATAAAGGTTTTAAATATTTAGTAAACTTGGCCATTTAAGCATAGTCAAATGGAATAATTAGTTGTGGATAATGTATCAAACTAAAGAATATGTATTGAATATGCAACAATTTATGCAACAGAGCTGTCATCTTTTCAACCAAATTTTAATAATAGAAAGCAAATAGCACTTACATTTCAAATCCATGAGGCAAAGCTTATTTTTAAAAATGCCTAATGTTTATTAGAATAATAACATTTCTTTTATACTGAATCCAAACAAACAGAAAGCTTAGATCATTATGTGTGTGTGTGTGTGTGTGTGTGTGTGTATTTGGGCAGAGGGAGGTAGCATTCTATATGTCACTTCTATGAAAATAATACCTAAAATGAATAAATAGACTGATGTCTGAGAATTATTCAAAAAAACAACTTCCAGTATAGGTAATAGGATAGGTATGGATATGGTCCTTTTTTTCTATTTCATGTGAATTATTAAATTCCTGAGGCATTACAAGAAATTAAAGAGCCTTCTAAATGAGCAAAGATTAAATTATATTCATTCTAATTTAAAGTTAGGTGTATTTTATTGAATTCCAAATCTTTGACAATTTACAATCCATTTATGCCATGTAAGTAATTCTCACTTAACCAGAGTATTCAGTTAATCAGAACATCCCATTTCTTCCACTGATCTGGATAAATTGAAGTTAGTTTATAATGAAATACTATTCCTAAGAACTAACCACACTATATTTTTTCAATGGTAGAAGAAATTTTAATATGAATCTTGATCTGACTCTTTGGCTTTATAGTTCAGGAAACTGAGGGACAGATAGGTTACTTGACATGTCCGAAGTCACCCAACTAATTGGTGGTATACAAGTGCTGATGCCTCCTCACTTTAAGGATGGTACCTTGCCCCATACCACATTGCCTCTAATGTATATATAGCAGTCCCTCGGGGCTCACTCTCTCAGTTCCCACTTGTACTCTGAAACTGAGTCACAGTACATATGTGATTACTTCTCTCCTCAAGGTTCTTTCACTGGATAAACTTGAGGAGCTGTGGGTATCTATTACTATCAGTCATGAGCCCCTATCCAGTGTGCTCCCCAATATCAATCAACCAGTTGATATCAGGCAACTTTTACAAAAGGATATTTATTGAGAATATATAACAATAGTTATAAAACAATATACAGTTCCTCATCTGTAAAATGAACTGGAGAAGGAAATGGTAAACTACTTCTGTATCTTTGCCAAGAAGATCCCAAATGGGGTTATGAAGAGTCAGACAAAACTGAACAACAACAACAAACTGTTCTAGTCTCTGGAACAGAAACAAAAGTCTTTGTCCTCAAGAAACTTACATTCTCCTGGGAGATAGCATGTATGCCTCCCTCTGTCCCTATGGCCTCTTCCTCTGATTGGTTAATCCTTCAGAGTGCTGTGCCACATTTTAAGGAAGGGTGCAGGCTGGCTATATCCTCTTCTAAATTCCTCTCCATAATATATTTCTGACTCTCCCCATATCTTTCTCTGCCATTCCCTCTCTTCTTCCCTCTCCCCACCAGGTACCTTCATCCTCTCCTCATGTCTTTGGTCTTCACTGTGTGTGTGTGTTTGTGTATATATATATATATATATATATATATATATATATATATATATATATATATATATATATATATATATATATATATATATATATATATATATATATATATGCTTACTTCCCTGCCTCTATTTTAGACTGAGTATCAATGTGGCTATTATGATAAAAGAAAAACTTGTTTTAGTTGAAACAGAATTTGCTATAAATATGCAGGATATAACTGGAATATAATTTAGCCAATATGCTATGCAAATCTATTTGCTACTTTCCTTGGGCTCTTAATTATAATGCAGTGTTCATAGTGAAACTAATATAATTTAGGATTTTATATGAATATTTCAAAAAATTATTGGACTCAATTGAAAACTGTGTGAAACCTTTTCCTAAATGCTTCTCCCTAGGATCCAGATTTTCTAATGTGATAAATAGTTTTAAGACTCAACATCCAACACTTTTCACTTCATCCTAAACTGTAAGAAATAAATCAAGGGTGAATTTATAAAAGGAAGTACTGAAATAATAGTATATCAAGTGAAGTAAAGGGCAGGTTAGGCACAATGGGACTAATTAGCAGTCATAATCCCACAGCCTGAGTGAGTGATTAAACTTTTTTTTTGAGATTTAAATTATTGGTACAAGCAGAGATTTAATTTCAGCATGTTTGACAAAATCTTGCAGAGACAATTCATGATACTGATTTTTTCCTCCTAAGGAAATATGTTTAATGAAGGTTGAGTATAATTAAGTTGGGGGCGTGGGGAAGGACACTTTTATTTCATTGCTCCTTCTTTTGAAGAATCAATTACACCAATACATACAGCAATTCTCTTTTTAGATCTTTGGAATTTTGGATATAGTATGTCCAATTGAGCCGGCCTACTTTTTCCCTTTTTTTAAAAAAAGAGTTGGCTACTTGTGCAGTGGATAGAGCACTGGAGTCAGAAAGACCCAAGTTCAAATTCTGCCTCAGACACTTACTAGCTTTGTGATTGTGGACAAGTTGCTTAACCTCTGTCTGCCTCATCTGGAAAATGGGGATAATAGTACCACCTACCTTATTTTTGTGAGGATAAAATGAGAAAATATTTGCAAAACACTTTACAAACCCTTCAAAAGCACTATACCCATTATTCATTTATTATATTAATGTTATTTAGTATACTATTTTGGGATATTGAAATATTGAAAATGTTTTCATTACTAGTAACTGAGAAAGGACACATGAAGAAGAAGGTGACAGTTGTCAGTCAACAAGCAATTGTTAATTGCTTTCTATATGCTAGACACCATGTTAACCTTATGGTACAAAAGGGGCAAAAAACAAACAAAAACTTCTACAAAGAGAATCCACTATGCCATGCTACGTTTCTATCATAAAAAACTCTTCCCTCCCTCTCATAGTTTATCACTGATCTTTTAAAAAATATTACTTATTACATATATATATACATATATATATATATATATATTTTTTTTTTTTGCATGGCAATGAGGCTTAAGTGACTTGCCCAGGGTCACATATCTAGTACATATCAAGTGTCTGAGGCTGGGTTTGAACTCAGGTCCGCCTGAATCAGGGGACAATACGCTATCCACTGCGCTACCACTGATCTTATTGGAAAAGTCAGAAGCGTTTCTACATTACATATAATCTTGGTTCTTGGTTTTCTATAGATATTTGCCATAATTTTAGAAGATCCATTTATTCATATTTTTGATGCTTTTAAAAAGAAGAAATGTGTTGCATTTTATAAAAGGCTTTTGACGTATCTATCGATATGATCATATGATTTCTATTGTTTTTGTTATGAATATGGTCAACTATATACAGTTTCCCTAATGCGGAGCCACTTCTATGTTTCTGATACAAATCCAATTTCATCATAATGTTATATAATCTCTATAACAGAGACATTAAGGCACACTGGAAATTGTGCTGAATCTATCTATACTCATAGGACCTGAATTCAGATACCATCTTTGGTAGTTATGACCAAATACCACCTAAGGCAAGTTACCTAATTTCCTAGAGCCTTGGGTTCTTCATCTAGAAAGTGAAGAGGTTAGACTAGATAGCCTCTGAGGACTTTTCAGCTCTAGATCTATGATCCTAATATATTTCTGCAGTCTCTTTGCTAATGCTATATTCAGTACTTTGGGGTCAATGTTCACTAGGGATGTTGGTTTATAGTTTTCCATTTCTCCTTTGTCTCTCCTTCGATTAGATATCCACAACATATTTGTATCATAGAAAGAATTTGGTAGGATCTATTTTTTCTACTTTTATAACCAGTTCATATAATGTTGGGATTATCTTTGTTTGAATATATGATGAAATTTACTTATAAATCTGTCTGGATTTGGGACTTTTTTCTTTGAGTCCATTTATAACTTGTTCTAGATCTTTTTCTGAAATTGGGTTATTGATTATTTATTTCTCATTCTGACAGTCTGACTATTAACAATTTTTTAAAATATGCATCCATTTCATTTAATTAATGAATTACTGACATGTAATAGCACAATTTGGTTTCTAATAATTTTTAAAATTTTCTCTTTATTTGTTGTAAATTTTCCCTTTTTATTATCAATTTAGGTCATTATATTTTCCTTTTCCTTTTTCTTAACCAAATTATACATTTACCTATTTTATTAACTCTTTCAAAAACAAGTTCTTAATTGTATTTATTAGTTTGTTTTTGTGGAGGGGAGGGAGGATTGCTTTCAATTTTATTAACTTTTCATTTTCTGAATTTTAATTTTGTGTTTAGTTGAAATCATAGGACCATGTATTTAGTTGGCACTTGGGGAGTTTGTGACTTTTCTAGTTTTGGTCAAGACCCATTTATTGATTCATTCTTTTCCTCTTTTGTCAATGAAACTGTTTAAAGATGTAATAGCATTTCCCTTAATGACAGCTTTGTCTATTTCCTGAAGGTTTCAGTATGTTTTCACTATTGTCATTTTCTTTGAAGAAGTTATTGATTGTTTCTATGATTTATTCTTTGACCCACAAATATTTAGGATTAAATTATTTAATCTCCATTGAAATTTTAATTCTTTTTTTGAAGATGGATTAATACAGAGTCTGTATGCTTTAAAAAACATTTTGATAGCTGTATTTCAAGATAATAGATTTTGTTTGTAGTCTTGTGTATTTTACTTTATCCATTTAAAATAGTATTCTGAGAAGGGGTTCATAGGCTTCACCAGACTGCCAAAGTAGTCTATGACACAAAAAAAGAATAAGAACCCCTGATTTAACGAGCCTTTATTGATTATAATTTTCAATGAATTGTGGTTGGTAAAGTATGAGTTTGCTATTTCTTCTTTAATGCATTTGTTTCTAAGGTTTTTAAGCACTAGCACATGGTTAGTTAGTGGTGGTACTATGTAAAACTATGGAATATGTATATTCCTTTATGTTCCTATTTGGTAATTGCTAGATATCTCACTTTTCTAAAATTCCATTTAGGTCCTTAAGTTATTTCTTAAGTTTTTTTCTGTTTATCTCTATGTTTTTGCCTGAGGCAGGATTTGAGCCCAACTTCTGCCTGATTTCAAGTGCAGTGTACTCTCTACTAAACCGGGCTATATCCCTTTCTTCAGTTAGGTTATATGCTCTTATAAAATATGTGAAATGTCCATCTAGTATTGAGATTAAGATAGAAGTAAGTACAGGGGTACTAATGTTTGAGAGAGTAAAGTGCTGTAAATCCATCATAAGGGGACTAGTACCTCATCAGTACTCTGGACGAGCCAGGGTCACAGAATCTTCAGTCATCTCTTCCAAATACTTGGTCAGGAATCTCCTCAACAGTACCTTAATCACAATATTATAAGAGTCGTTTCATTATTGGCCAAATGTAAAATTATGTAAAATCTTATAGCTATGAAAACACTACATTGAGAAACTTGCCTAGTCTGTCACCCCATTTCTAATTTCCTCCAAGTAAGTTTAATCACAATCACTTATCCAAATAGAAATATAAGATTTCATGACAGTGGAGGTTCATGGATGCCAGAGGCATTTGGATTTTTGCCTCATGCCTCACCTTTTCCCAGAAGTGTGCTATTATCACATTTTAATGCATGCCTTGCTATGCGTTATTGCTTACTTTGAAAAGTCTGCTGTAGCTGAAATTAGCCAGTGCAGCTGTTATCACATGGACTCTGAAAACTCCCTGGACTTAAGAATCAAATAAGTTAATCCTAATGGGGAAACTTCCAGTCTATAGCAACTCAGTCATTTCAAACTGTTGATTTTCTAGAGTGGCTTTTTGTAGATGGCTACAATAGTATTGTTTTGTTTTCTTAGAGAGAGACGCTCTCTGAGAAGCAGCTTGAGCAAGGTTTATCCTTCCTAATTGTTTCAACCTTGTCTTTTTTTTTAATGGGGGTGTCTGGGTGGATGGAGGGGGATTGAGGGCAGCGTGTGTTTGCCTTATTTGCATTTTAACTGAAAAATTTTGTATCTTTATCTGTGGAGGGAGTTTCCACACCAGGAGTCCCACATGCTGACAAAATTGTAGATCCTTCTGGTATTTAAGGAATGGAAACAAATAGTTAAATATAGGTGGCCATTAATAAGCACATTTCTTTTCTATCCTCCAAAAGGCCTAATACAGTGGTAGACACTCAATAAATACTTGCTAAATTAAATGTAACTCAGTTGAAAATGTACCACCTGTCAACTCCCATTTGATTAGGAGTGCTCATTGACTGAATGGGAATCCAATAGCTATTTAGATTAATATTTCTTTACATGCTAATTAATCGGAACTTATTATGTGGCAGAATTGAGGAGAGGTATAGCTCTACCATCTGACTCATTTATTAAGCCCAGTACAAAATGTGGAAAAAGCCATTATTGTGTTTTTTTTTAAAGTTTAATGCTTAATTAGTTCTTGCTTATGATCACAGGGGCAGCTAGTTGGGGCAGTGGGTAGAGGACCAGGCCTGCAGTCAGGAAGATCTGAGTTAAAATTTGGCCTTAGACACTTAATGAGCTATGTGACTCTGGGGCAAGTCGCTTAACCCTGTTTGCCTCAGCTTTCTCCTCGGTAAAATGAGCTGGAGAAGGAAATAAATGGCAAACCACTTCAGTATCTTTGCCAAGAAAACCACAAGTGGGGTCAGGAAGAGTTAGACACAACTGAAACAACAATAACAACAAAACAAATATTAGCACAAATGCTATTGGGTTTTTAAAGTTTTTACTGACTTATCAGGCTAGATATACAAAGATTACCAAGGGGCCTTTAAAGCTTATTAATATCTTAAAGTGATTTACTGTAGATATAATGATAGATATGAAAAGTGATATAGTATAGATATAAAGTGATATAGTATAGATATGAATTGAAGTTTTTTTGAGGGGGCAGCTTTTAATTTGTGTCTGTTATTTATTAAATGTTTAGATACACAATTTTGTCTTCTAAATATTTTTTTAAGACTGATCTGTCTACAATTTTTTTTTCGAGTTTATCCATAACCCCCTTTTCATTTCTTTCTTTCTTTTTTTTTTTTTTGCAGGGCAATGAGGGTTAAGTGACTTTCCCAGGGTCACACAGCTACCCTTTTTCATTTCAAAAGACAATTTCTACTTCACATACATAGAGAAAAAAAAAACCTCGTGATTTTCTTAAAAACTTTTGGATTTTAGTCTTTACCCCTTTTACTTTTCCCCTAGAGTAAGTCTGTCTAGTTTCTAGATCTTAATGCCCTTATTCCTAATTTTATAACGTCCCCCTTTTCCTTCATCTCTTCATCCTATATTCTACTACAAATTCCTCGTTTCAAATTTGTGGTGGAGAAAACCCTGTAATGCAATTGAATAAAAATAGGCATTAGCAGTCTTGGGGTTGTTACCTGTCATGAACAGAATGTTCCTTTCAAAGTCCTATGCGTAATACAGAACTCATCCTCATCAGTGGAGGTGAGAGAGATTTCTGCCTCTGGAAAGCATTATGAATGGGAGAAGGATCAGCTTTAGCCATGCTTCTTTAAAGAGTGCTCTGTGAATGGCTCAACATGTCTAAGAAAAACAGAAAAAGAAGGTATCCTTTGTCTTAATCACTAGATAACTCAAGACTTTTAGTGACATCTTTTTAAAGATATATTTTGTTAAATGTATTTTAATAAAATTTCAAAATATAGCTATGTAAAGATATGCAAAACCTTGATTTAGTACCTATCTAGCTTTACAAACATTATCTGGTCAATCTTGAATATAACCTTCTCAGTTAGGAACATGCCAAGTGCAATTAAAAAAATCCCCAAACCCCCAAACCAACCCAGGACCAAGTAAGGTTCAAAGATTTGCACTGACATGATCTATATCACATACTGGAGAAAAATGAGCTAAGTTTTGAAAGAGGCAGGAAAACACTGA
This sequence comes from Dromiciops gliroides, assembly GCF_019393635.1. Classification (NCBI taxonomy): domain Eukaryota; kingdom Metazoa; phylum Chordata; class Mammalia; order Microbiotheria; family Microbiotheriidae; genus Dromiciops; species Dromiciops gliroides. Next base: position 39,543,781 of record NC_057866.1, read on the forward strand.
TGTTAACTTAAGCATAGACATGTGTGATGTTTTATTTTGTTCATAAATTTTTTCGATGTACAGATAAACATCTGTTAATAGATGTGTAAAAGTCGCAGTATCCTGGGTGGCAACAAGTGGGTGAAGATTTTCCTAAACATCGTCATAAGAAGTAGAGTTTTAAGTTTATACATGATCAAAAGACATTTCCGCTGGCCATTCAAGTTATCACTCCAAATTGCCACTGAATTTATTTGTTGAGATGTAGGCATTACATGTTACAAAACAACAGTACGGTAATAGTGTTGTTTAGGGGTACACCCTCCCCCTCTGATACAGTGAGATTTAGATTTACTTTATAAAAGTTCGTGGAATGGATTCTTTTCATCTCCTCACTTAGGTCATTGGGAAGTTGATTTCAGGCCAATATAATATTAAACACTGCTTCATCACCGAATGCCATTTATTTCAGAGACCCAGGCGTTTAGGTCCACAAAACATTGGGGTATTCAAAGGTACACATGCTGATTCTGGTGAGGGGAAAGGGAGTTGTACAATCAAGTCTCAGCCTATTTCTACTTTTATAAATCAAGTTACTTAAATAAAGTAATTGTGTACGCTGACCTGTTCTACCAGCGTACCACTGGGGATGTATGAAAAAAAAAAAAAAAGATGTGCATGGTGGTGGAAGTAGAAAGAGGCATAAAGCATATTGGAAAACTACCAAATGTCCCCTGCAAATGGACCCTATTCAGAATCAGTAAGCGTATGATGAGTGAAGTGGTTTTGAATATCGCCTTTAGATTCCATGCTGTTACAAGGCCGGCCCTGAACATGGCATCTCTTATTTCCACACACAGTACCTCTTCACTCTCAATTTAACCCCCAAATCTGATGAACCCATTACTCCATACTTGATTTCATGGAACAAGGAGTAGATATAGTTACAAATGATCAATCACAAGCCGTGAACCAAAGCAGCAAGGCATTAACAATTCACACCATTCCGGTCCACTTGCTCAAGCAGAAGATGCGCCAGCATATTTAATGTGCAGAGACTTGGTTCAGTTTAAGAAAAAGCCATGACGCCCGCTGCCCATTAGAGACTTAAGGGGGCTTTGGAGGATTTCATACTTAGGAACCCACGGAGTGTCAAAGTGCACCCACATACGAGCAATTAAAATAACCAGGTGTTCAGTAAAGGTCACGGTGCTGAAATTCAATTTTACTCAGGTAAAAACAATATGGCCTATTAAATTTTTCTCCCCCAATGAAGCCCTATTCTGTTCGATCGCATCGTGCAAATCAGCCTCTCACTCCTCAGTATTACAACACTGCAGACCCCACAGGCATATGCCGTCAATTTAATGGAATCACTGAAAAAGCAAAGCAGCTGTGAGAGATTGCTTTAAGTACAGCAATCGTGGGCTTGTCATTCTGTTCAATGGTGGAAAAATCCAAATTTGGATAGGCATCGGTATTTAAGAAAATGACTGCTAAATCTTCTCTCATAAGTACCTTAGGGACAATAAGATTTGACACATAGCATGTAAACAAAAGTACAGAGCAGCTGTTAGATTAGTTTTGTTTGAGTAAAAATACACTGACATCATTTAAACAGCACAGAGAACGGTATGCTCCCCATCATTCATTCTCCCCAGCAGACCACACTTTTGACTAGTGCATGCCAGTTGCTTTGGGGACCCTGTGCCATATAACTGTTCCTAAAAACAGGCTGGAGAATTCGTCCAATCACATGCTTACCTTGGCACTGGCTCAAACTTCTTTCAGATCTCTATCCTGGGGTGTGAAATAAGCACTTCTCATTCACTTTTTAAAGCCATGTCTTTGACCCTTACCAAAAGGGTCATAGATGAACTTCCCCTTTCCATGTTCTGCTTGAATTTAGGGTTGTTTTATAAAGTTTTGTAACTTTGTAAGTCCCACCTTCTGCAAGGACCCTTTCCCAGTTCTCCTTAATCTCAGAGTATTTTCCTTCCAAGGTTATTTTAAATCTCCAATTTATCCTGTATAAACCTTGTTTTCAGATAGCTGCTTGCATAGTAAATCCCCCTATTAGATTACATACTCTTCAACAAATACTATTTTTTTTCTCCCCTCTATTTGGATCCCCACCACTTACCTCAGTACTTGACATGTCATTGTTGTTGTTGAGTCATTTTAGACATGTCCGAGTCTTCGTGACCCCATTTTAGATTTTCTTGGCAAAGATAATAGAGTGGTTTGCTATTTCCTTCTCCAGCTCTTTTTTTTAATAAATGAGGAACTGAGGCAAACAGGGTTAAGTAACTTGCCTGGGGTCGCACAACTAGTAGTGTCTGAGGCTGGATTTGAACTCATGAAAATGAATCTTTCCTGATTCCAAGCCCAGTGCTCTGTCTACTATGTCCCCACTAAATTCCTGTTGATTTTCTTATTGACTTTTTTCCCCTTTTTTTGGCGGAGCAGTGAGAGTTAAGTGACTTGCCTAGAGTCACACAGCTGGTAAGTGTCAAATGTCTGAGGTCAAATTTGAACTCAGGTCCTCCTGAATCCAGGGCAAGTGCTTTATCCACTGTGCCACCTAGCTGTCCCTGCTTATTGACTTTTAAAATAATACTTATTTACAGAGACTTTGTAAAGTTTTATCCTGAAAATAACCCAATGAGTTAGATTGTATAAGTATTGACAGCCCCATTTTTCAGATGAAGAAACTGAGTTTGAGAGATAAGATCATTTGTCCAGTACCAGTCAGTCAATACATATGTATTAAGTACCTGCATGCACCAGACATTGTGCTAATCTCTGGGGATACCAAGAAAAATAAGAGACATACCCTGCTCTCTAGGAGCTCACAATTCAACAGAGTAACCCACAGAGTGGTGGAATGGAGGACACAATGTACAAATAACTATATAAGAACAAGCAATATGTAGCATAAATTGGAAACAATCACCAGAGGGAAGGAACTAAGAATCGAGAAAAATTGGGGAAGGCTTTCCTGTAGCAGGTGGGATTTTATCTAGGCTTTGGAGGGAGGCCTCAAGCTTAGAGGAAGTGATTTGATTAGGGCTTCATAGCTATCTTTATGTGGCCTACCTGGGATGCCAGTCAAGGCTCTGGCTTCCAATTCAGCCCCCTTCCCCATCCACTGTGCTGCCCCAACATGTTCACTAAATCAGCACTGGTTTGGGATGCTTCCTTAGTGGTCGGTTTCACATTGTTTTCTTTTGGAAGCAGAAGACCTGTTCATTTCTAGTTCTCTGGGAAATACACTGGAAAGTTCATCTTGTTCTCTTCCTTCCTTCCTTCCTTCCTTCCTTCCTTCCTTCCTTCCTTCCTTCCTTCCTTCCTTCCTTCCTTCCTTCCTTCCTTTCTCTTTCTTTCTTTCTTTCTTTCTTTCTTTCTTTCTTTCTTTCTTTCTTTCTTTCTTTCTTTCTTTCTTTCTTTCTTTCTTTCTTTCTTTCTTTCTTTCTTTCTTTCTTCCTTCCTTCCTTCCTTCCTTCCTTCCTTCCTTCCTTCCTTCCTTCCTTCCTTCCTTCCTTTCTTTCTTTCTCTCTTGTGATGGGCAATGAGGGTTAAGTGACTTTCCCAGGGTCACACAACTAGTAAGTGTCAAGTGTGAGGTTGGATTTGAACTCAGGTCCTCCTGAATCCAGGGCTGGTGCTTTATCCACTGCACCAGCTATCTGCCCCCTTGTTCTGTTTCTTTACCTTGTCATGGGAACACAGGGTACCGAGGAGCAGTTTGCATGTAACGTAACCTTTGGGGAAGAAATGTTGATTCTCTTTTGGGGAAGGTAGAGAGTGTGTTGAGGTCCAAATCTGAACTGGCCTGTCTGCTTTTTAATCATCAAGGTGGATTTAGTTTGGTTTCTTTAAGCTTCATTTGTATCATTTGCCGGCATAAAACCCAGAACAATTACCTAAGTTCATGTCCAGAAAACTTTGAGGTGTTGGCCTTTTTCTTACATATGGTAACCAGAAGTTGACAAAAGGCTTTGTTAGGGCTCCCATCCATCCCCTGGCTTCACCAGCATTCTAGCTTCCCTTCTGGTTCTGCCATAGAGAGTCCCCACAATGGAGCCAAATTCGTCCAAGCTTCTTATCAGCTTCTTAAGAGATTTTAGTCTAAAGTCCTAGAAGGGTGAACAGCTCAATTTCTCATTAGCATTTGAACTCATTGTGTTGTGAGCTCTTTAAAAGAAAAGCACTAGATAATTCCAAGGTATTAGGTTTATTATTTTAACTTTATTACTGTGCTGTCACATATCTGGTTGTACGAATTAAATCATCGTCTAGTACTACTACTGCTGCTGTTACTACTACCTAGCTAGCCTTTGAAATATTGTGCAAATATCGTACCATTATATCCTCACAAGAGGTGGGTGCTCTTCTTATCACCACTTTCCAGATGAGGAAACTGAGGCAGAGCTTAATTGATGCACCCAGTGGCACACAGCTAATAAATGTCCAAGGCCAGATTCAAACACAGATCTGTCTTAACCCCAGATCCAACATTCTTTCAGTTGTGTCATCTAGCAGCCAGGATGGGAGGAAAAGAGTTAGGCACAAAAAAGGGATAGCTAAGAAGACTATTAGCAGCCCATTTAGTACTTCAGGCATTTGTTAACTGCTTATACTGTTACCCCACAGAGTGTAGTGGCAAGAGATCTTGGAGCCAGGAGTTCTAATACTACTGGGACAGGCCATTTAAATTCTTTTGGGCCTCAATTTCTTCATGTGTAAAGCAGGAATGATTATGTTTGCCCTAACATTCTCACAAGATTTGTTGTGGAAAGTTCCTTTACGAAACTTTATTAAATGGCACTTAACTGTGAATTATATTTATTATTGCCCAGTGGTAAGATTGTGTTTCATGTCTAATTTTTTTTCATCTTCAATCCACAAGTATTTTGTAAGAAAAACCAGTGTAAGACAGACAGTGCTCACCTGATTTCGAATTTTCATACACAAATAACTTCCAGGTACCTTGAGGCCGGGTGTCATATATATTATATATAGCACATGTTGAAACAGCTCAGGGAAGAAATGATCAGAGCGACTGAAGCTTTTGAGTAGATTTGGATTCACTGATCAATTTTGAATTTTTCACCAGGCCTCAGAAAACAATCGAGAATTATATGCAATAGATTTTTGCTCCTAAAACTCTTCTAATTGACACTGTCCACAGTGTATCTTGAGCATCAGTCTGAAGCAGGCTGCACATGCATGAGATCCTATTGGCCACGTGACCAGTTCAATCATGGCAGATCAGCATCAAGAATGAACAGGACCGAAACAACTGGGTTGGCTTTGCAGCTTGGCACACATGCCCAACTGAGCCACTCTTCCAATCTCTTCTTAGGAGAAACATGCCACTTGTTCAGCATCCACTGCACTTCCCACTTTCCTCATGGGCTTTCTGGAGGGCTCTAGTTCAGACTGATCCAGTCAGTTGCTCTGTGTGAGATTTGGTAGACCTGCAGGCCCACACTTCCACAGCATCAGCCAGTCAAAACCAAGCAAAAGAACCCAAATCATTTGAAGGATGTCCATTGGACAGACACTATGGCATGGTAGGGATAGAACATTGTGGTTCTTACAGTGGTTTCTTTTTTTTTTTTTTTGACCATGACAAAAATATGTGAAGAAAATATCACACTTCCCTTGCTAATAGCTCACATTTATATAGTACTTTATGTTACTGAAGTCACTTCTCGATAATAGTCCTCTGGGATCCAGATCATAAACAAAATGAATGCTCATTTTACAGATGAGGAGACTAAGCCTGACAGAGGTTAAGAGCCTTGCTTATACACGGAGTTAAACCTAAACTTCTGATTTCACATCCAGGGCTTGCCAGTGTTGTACAAGGATGTGCAAATTTTTTTGTTTTTTGTTTTTGTTTTTATTGTTGTTGTTGTTGTTGTTGTTTTGTGGGACATTGAGGGTTAAGTGACTTGCCCAGGGTCACACAGCTAGTGTCAAGTGTCTGAGGCCGGATTTGAATTCAGGTCCTCCTGAATCCAGGGCCAGTGCTTTATCCACTGTGCCACCTAGCTGCCCCCAAGGATGTGCAAATGTGCCCCAGGAATGTCGATAGGTAATGGGCTTGGCTGACTTTCTGAAGGAGGTGATTTTTTTTAAAAAAACAGAGATTTGAAATCAGGAAGACATACACAGTTTATTCTACCAGGATTCATATTTCTCTAGGTTTCTTGACTATGTACCGTAGTATCTGAAAGGATAACTTTATGTCTTTTATAAGACTAAAAGGAAAGAGGCTACATGGTATAGTAGAAAGGATACTGGGCTTCAAGGCAAGAGAGATATAGGTGCAAATCCTGCCTCTTTATTTTTACTAGATGTGTGACCTTGGACAAGTCACATATTCAGATGCTCACTGTGTGACCCTGGGCAAGTCATATCACCTTACTTGACTCAGTTTCCCTCTTCTGTAAAATGAACTGGAGAAGGAAATATCAAACCACTCCAGTATCTTGACCAAGAAAACCCCCAATGGGGTCATGAAGAAGCGGACATGACTGAAAATGACTGAACAACAACAAGGTCACTTAACCGCTTCCCCAAGAATTAGTTTCCTCATCTTTAAAATGGAGATAATAATAGCACCTGACTCACAAGGTTGTTGGGAACATCAAACAAAATGATATTTATGTTAAATACTTTGCAAACTTTAAAGCTCTAAATAAATGTTGACTTTTCTAATTATTGACAGTCCCAAGTGATTGTCACTTACTGGTGGTGTCCACTTACTCATGACACAATTTGGGATTGTTCTTCCATAGTGACATCAAACTTTGAAGAGAGGCAAATTTATAGGAAAGGAAGCTGTCCCTGGCTAAGAAGACTTAAGAGCTCTTCTGAGTCTGCTTGAAAACAGTAACAATAACAACTCCCATTTACACATTTGAGCTAATTAATATAGTTAAAAGGGCCAAAAGAGGTAGGACCAGATGGAGTTTACAAGTGGCAGTTTAAAAATAAGGATAGCTCTTGGTCCGCAGGTTTCTACTATTTCATAAACAATTCTATCCATTACTTCATTTCTTTTGTGGGACCTAATATACTTAGCTGATTTTAATTTGCCTTCTTTGCCTGTAGACACATCATTTTTCCCCCTTCTGTTTTCTATACCTTCCTAGTTAGTAGATTCATTGTTGGTCTTTGGAGGGTGCTTTGTCTATCTTTCCATGAGGATCATCTAGTTCCTAGTTTGCAGCATCCACAAAGAAAGGTCCTGCTTAATCCCCGTTCAGAGGCTAACCTTTATTAGTGTTCTCTTGGCTATAATGAGCACCCTGCATCCAACAGAGAGATTCTGAAATACTGAGCAGATTATTCAACAAGTTCAGAGAATGTTCTGAAGTCTCCTATAAAAATCTGTTTATGAATGCTGCTTTCTTTGTTCTGCTCTAAGTTGTTTCCATAGTATTTCCATTGACAGAAGTAATTTGGGACTTGGGGGCTATTTAAAAATAGATATATTCCAGTTTGAGCTCCTTCATCTCTCCAAAGATGGTTATAGTTTCTGTATTTGTTATCTGTAGTCTATTTTGCTTAAATTGTTAAGTAGAGACCCTTAGAAGGGTTTTTTCCCTTTTTCTTTTTTTTTCTTTTTTGAGAGGGGGTGGCATTGGTGTTGTTAATGGAGTTTACTTCCAACAAATGCTTTGTCTGACTCTGAATCTATTGGATTCATACAAATAATTTGAAAATTTACTCCACTAACATAGATGAATCATAATATTTGTTCAGACATCCAATGGAATGTTCTTAGACTACCAGAGGAAAGATTTTGTGCAAAGTTAACAAATTCTCCTCTAAATGAACTCTGTAGTATTTTATTTAGGAAACTCATTAGTTTCACTTTTTACTTGGAGTGGGCACACAAATGATAGTTCTGCATATTATAAATAGAATTTGGTAGTAGTTTAGGAGATTTAAAAATATTTTTCTTAGGACAAAAAAATTTAGATCAGATCGTTTGCAAATTTTAAGATGTTGAATTTTCAAGGCTAAATTTTCTACGCATTTTCTAGGCTAAATCAAATAGATGTATTACTTTAAAAAGAATCATTAAAAAACTGTTCTAGTTATTGCAGTAACAAAATTTATACTGAAAGGCACAGCCCAAGGGTTAAAGAAAATGTTTGAGAGTCGATTTTCGGGAACTTATTTATCAGTCTGGAGAAGTGGCTCATTGGAGAAATTTGAGAATGTCTAAATATTCATAAGGGAGTGATATCATTTTAACATTTCCTATACAGGATGGAAAATCCCATCCTGTATTCTTAAATCCTATTTAATGTTAGTAATGTCAGAGGAACTTCAAATTGTGCTCTGGCGAAGTTGTAGAAGTTATTGGCACAAAACCCCTCATGGTAACTTCTTTCCTGAGCATTAAATTCAGCAGAACTCTACTCTCCGAGAACATTTGCATAACTCTGTGGCACCGCAGCTCTGCTGAACCTAATTGTAATTCAATTTCCAGCTTGCCTTGCAAGGCCTCTCTGCATAAAATATGCGACATACAATATAGCCAATGGCAAGAACCCATTTTCTTTGCTGGTGATATATGTGATTTCTTCTCTAGTCAGAAGCTCTATCTAATGAAGATATCATAGCCATACAATATTTTTGTGTCTCCCTCAGGTTTGCATATGTTTCTCACACTGGGCAATGAGCAAAGTGGTGCCTCTCTCAATTCTATAGATTTCCTAAGAATGTCAAAAGTTCGGGCTTGTTTTTAATATCTGGATCTGCAATGGGAAATTAAACCTTGAAAAACATTGCTCTGGGATGTGATTTTATTGGAGTGTTTGACAGTAAGAAGACTTCATAAGCCAATATTATGAAATAATGCATCAACATGTCTGACAAATACTTATGTTGCAACACAGCCTTATTTCCTCTTGCTTGCAAAATGTATGTTAGGATAACAAGACTCCCCAAACCCTGAATGCTTCACATTCCAAAACCCCAAAGAAATGCTGATAATTGCTAGAAATTCTAGTTTCAGGTGCCTTTTTTTTTTGTCCTTCCCCCAACCCCCTCCCATTTTTAAACAGTCTATACTGCCCTGTGTTATGGACGATTGGTTACTTTGATAATGGCAATGAAAAGGTTAGTATGAAATTGCTTTTAAGTGTTGATTATGTTGTATGAATAATTCCGCACACATAATGTTTTAGATATATGAGTCCCAACAGGAAGCTATACCCAGAAACAACATGGATCTTACAATTTTATCAGGACAATGCAAGTAGATTTCAGCAAGGTTGGTTCCAACTCATCTGTGATAAATGGGAAGATAAGGCAATCAGTGCACACCATGACACTCAGTGCAGCTAGTTAGGTACACTTCAGAATTATTCAGGTGTGCTCACAAAGCTTATGAGTCTTCCATGGGGTGGGGGGTGTCTCAATATAAATACATCCTTCATGGTGGCCACTAGTAAGGCGGGAGTTGCCTTTCAAAGACTTAACCCAGGTCATAGCTAAATAATAGATGTTAAGACTCGGCTCTGATATCGAGGCTGCATTTCAGGCAGTGTATTTCAGTTGGGTCAAAAGAATGTATTTTTCCTCTTTTTCCCCCCATTGTGTAGTTCCTCTGCTTGAAAAACGCCTGCAAAATTCCATCATACCTTTGCGGGGGATTTGTTTGGGTGGATAAGGGAGAAGGTTCCAGCCCCTCAGGAGATAAGATGTACATTCAAGGAGTTCTATTGGCCTTGCACCAACGATTAAAGTCTGCAAAAAACTATTGTAAACAGGTGAGTTGTCCCACTTTAAAAATGGCTTCTTTCTTTTTTCTTTATCATTTAAAAAAATGTACTTGTTGTATAGAGGCAATGATTGGCACTGTGTCATAAAGAACTGTGACATGTATTTCATGAGCTCCACTACCCGTTAGGGAGCCAAAATGCTTCGCCTATAATCTCAAAGCCAACAATAATGGAGCTAATTGTATCTGTCTTTCGGTGTGGGATGTCATATGTCTCATCTCTTCTTGCTGCACACTGTGCAAGACGAAGGCAACTCCTTCTGTGGAAATTCTATAGGCAGTGATTTTAAATGAGAAAATGAATAGCCTCTAATGCACTTGTGTTTTTAAATATTCAGTCTACTATTATTCTAATATTTTTTCCAAGAAGTCCTTTATGATCAAGTTGGAGCTCCTGATGTAAAAATTGTGTAACATAGAACTAAAGTTGTCTTACGTGCGTTAGCTTCAGTGTAAAGAAGCTAATTCCTTTACATTTAATTTTTTTTTGTTTTCTTCCTGTGTGCTTATTAAATTTAAATGAACAGTCATTCTAGCAGTATAAAAGTATCCTTCCTTTGACTATATGGGGTTAGCCCACATTTTCCCCTTTAGGACTTAACATATCCATGCAGAATTTCAAATAAATGTTTCTAAAGATATTGTTATTTAAAGATGCTTTCAATTTACTTAAAGTAAAGTAAAATTCACATGCTAAATAGTGATAGACTTTGACAAAATTTGGAGTTAACCAAGGTGATTTGAGCCTTGGGTTAAGGGGTTAGGGACATGATCTTTCTCTGTCACGTGGGAATTATATGTTACATCGTCAGCTTGGAGTTTTCTGTTCAGAAATGGGCTCGTGATCTCTAGCCCTAGACTGTTGAAAAATGAATGTTTCCCAAACCTCAGGCCGCCCTCTCTGTGGGCTTGGGGAGTGGGGTTGGGAGGGGGAGCTGCGTGCTGCCCAGCTCAGTGTTCACACAGCACCTCCTGCTGTCTGGTCCTTAAAAGAGAAATTTGCATTAACTTTGGAAGAAAGTCAACTCTTCCTGTCTTGAGCCAACAAGAAATAAGCTTTTGAGTAACTTTGGTTTGCAAAAGGTAAATGATTTACCAAGTTAAATAGTTTCAAAAGGATCAGAAATGGCATTAGTAATGAAAAAGAATGAGTCTAAACTCATCCTAACAGTTCTAAATCAAACTGACCCATAAAGAAAAACCAGTGTGAAATCTGGGTTTTGTTGATCCTGAATTATTTGCTTTTGTAATTTTAACCCAAATTAGGATTGATATTAACAAAAACATACAATATTTTAATTGACATTTCCCCCCTCACTAGACTTGTTAGAGTATGTGTAACATATGTGTATATTTATATTCAAAGTGAAGTCATTTATACATGCCTATACTAAATGATTTGTGTTTTCTTTGTTTTAATAACTAAAAAAATTCAATAACAAATAAAATCTGTGCAATTAAAAAACTCACAAAGCAGTTTTTGCATTAAATCTAAAAAATGAAATTTAAGTATTTGCTTAATTTTACTAGAAGTGAAATACTCTCCCCTCCTCTCTGCAACCCCCCCCCTTTAATGGAACCCCAGTGGCATGGACAAGAGGTTTATCACAAAAATTCAGTTCCAACATAGTTTTTCTTCCGTTCAAAACCAGTAACTTAAAACCAAATGGACTGAGTTTTATAACCTTATGTGAAAATAGAAAACTTTGAAAAGCATTTAAAATTATTTTATTGATAAACTTTTTAATTGCAAAATAGATGAAAGATAAAATGAAATGAGAACATGCTTAGCTGTCCAGATCAAAATGCTCTTTTATGCCAAGAATTTCTCATTTAAAACGATCAGATTTTCCTTGACTTTCCATTTGACAATTAAAACCTTAACACATTCTAGATAGGTTAACTTTTAAACTCTCAATACTCTGGCCACTGTAAATAAAGTTCATTCTGTATCAGTGATTATAAACTCTTAAGGTTTTGTTTTCAATAGAATTGTTTTGTGTATATGTGTATTTGTGCGTTTTTGTTATGTGTGTGTGTGTGTGTGTGTGTGTGTGTATTTTCCTCTTATGCATTTCTTTACCTCCCCCCAATGGAGAAACAAGCTCAGTAGCAGATTATGTACACACCACAACTTAGGAAGACTTGATATGCATTTCCATGTGAGTCTACCAAATCTTTTAGACATGCTCAATTGTCTATATTGTTGTGTCTCTTTTTCAGAGTGTTGTTACGCAATGACTTAATTTGAAATAATTTACATTGTTTAGCTCATCACTGTAGAGGGGCCATTATACATGGCCAGGTTCTTGCTCCTTGGGTCAGTGTTGGTTAAGTGTGGCAAGAGCTTTGTGTTTGAGTGGGATTTCTCAGCAAATATCCCTCTTAGCATTGATGAGCTTCATTGAAGCCCATGTGCACTTCTTCTCGCCTTGGAAAAAGTCTTTTCCACTTAGTTCTTAAGGAGATGATGTTATAATTAAGGAGAGATAATTAAGTTGGCAAAGTGAAGAGGAATGGTTCCTCATTCTTTGCCTTCTTGAACAGAAAAAATGGAAGTTGATCAAATATAGCATTGTTTGAAATCCAGCCCACTGGAACATTGCTTCTTACTCCCTATATGGAGCCTTCTAACTCAGAAAACATCTTTTTGCTGGGGTTTTGTAAAGACATTGCACCTCCCCTGCTGATGAATCAAGACCCCTCAGTGCAATTACTTTTAAGCAAAATTCTTGAGGGGGTTGGGGGAAACTTTTGAAATGAAACCGGAACTGCTGACTTTTATAGTTATCAATTTACATTGTTGTTCCTACAATTTAGAAACCTGACTTGGGTTTTACAGTGTGATTACAAATCAGACTCACTGCACTAGGGTGGTCTTAGGACGAATACTGTATTTGTGTGTATGAGATGGTCTAGTGGAACATTGTGAAGTGACTTGGGCTTTCATTTATCAAGTGCTCTTTCTTAAAAATAGAAACACTTTTTCAAAATTATTCAGAGTGAAGCAAGGGCTATTAAAATGCATTAGTAATCTTAGAAATAGCATAAACCTGTTAGTATGAAATGTAGTTAACACTTTCAATGATGGGGGCTGTTCTATCTCATTAGCATTCTTGTTATGTAGTTGTGCTGTTGGTGGGGGTGTTGAAGTAGGAATGCCATTGTACTGAGTCCCAGTGTTTGGGGACAAACACTGCTGTGGAAGGAACGTGTGAAAAGGCCATGGTGCTGTCAGTGAATAAGGAAGGCTGTGCTTTCTGTGCGCTTCAAGCAGGGAAGCTGTCATTCATAGGGCTAACACAGCCAAACAGAGGCCAAAACACACAACTGAACCACCTTTTAAAATGATATTAGTGATTTTAAAACATGATCTTCTTTATTTATGATCATACAGAAATGCTATTAGTCGCTGTCAGTAAACAAACTATACGCCAGTGTTGGGAAGGGGAAAAAAATACCACACAACACTGTGGAGATGCATAAGGTCTCTGGAGCTCTGTCATGGAGATGTAGAAATAATTATTTGGACTAGCTGATTTGCAATCTTAATTACAGATGTGATGGGGGAAAAAAATTCATCTGGTCCTGTTTCTGTGAAATAGTTCAATTTGAGTATTATTTTGAGTTTATTTTATTTTAAACAAAATTCATCCTGGCCTGGAGATGGGTAAAAATAACAGCAAATCTCTGCCCCCCCTTCAGCCCCGCCCCCTTAAATAGACTTACTAAGAAACAATTCTCTTAAATGACCTTTCCAATCGTGAAAAGCTGGACAAAGCATAAGATCTTCACCCATTGGCTAGTCTTCTGAAAATTCAGAAAAAGAAACAAAGAAAGCACACTCAATTGACTGTAACCCTTCGATCACCCACCATTTTAATGATGAGAAGCCTAAGAGGCATTGTCATCATAGTCTAGAGCTTCCAAGGGCTTCCATTGTGGGTCCAGGGAAGAAGGGGCTGTCTTGTTGCTCCCCATGCTCTTAATTTGCAGCAGGAAGGTATGAATCCATCGCTGTTGCTGCTGCTGCTGCTGCTGCTACTGTCCACAGATTTTTAACCTGCCTTTCAGGTCAGCTGAAAATTAAAGCTCTCCCCAAAGTGCTGCTGGGCCCTGAAAAGGGGTCGACACTAGACAATGTCTTTGGATTTAGGAAACCGGCAATAAAACTATTTTTGTTTTGGAAACTTTTCATCTCAAGCTAGCCATTCGGACTTGGCAGGCACTCGAGAGTGAAAGCTGTTTATTTCTCTGCCTCAGGGATGTTTTATCTTGTTGATGTCCATGCCTGGGTACAGAATGTCCACTAAGCAAGCTTCCTTTGGAATGCCATGATGTGCAACCTTTGCAAGTTCCAGTTTAGAGGCATTAAGTTCAAAAGACTCATACTGCATTCATTGTCAGTGTTTCTTGGGTTGCTTTGTCCCTGACTTTGGAAGGAATGCAGCCAGAGAAGGGGATGAAAGCAAATTTAGATTATCATTTCTTTTTTTTCCCTTTTTTTACAAATAAACATAGGAGTTTGTCGTTAAGGTCCTATTGTTAAATTAACTAAGTTTTAACCACATTTCTGGTTTTTGTAGAGAAAAGTATTATACTTTAAAACTGTTTCCCAATCCTACCTATAAAAAAAGTGAGATCAAACCAATAATAAAAAAAATAATTATCTTCAGGATATCTCTATTCTAAAGAATTCCTAAATGACATTTCGCCCTAATGCAATTCATTTATTGCCAAAAGTATTTTAAAATAATTATTCTCTGCCTTCTTGGAAGTAACAAGTGACCCAAACTTGTTCCTCTTTCTGCCATTTGCAGGGTAATAACTATTTCCATCTCACTTTTTACATGTTGAACATAAAAACAATCTGGATCCTTTGGTAATTTGGTCTGCACAAGACACTACGTGGGAAAATACTTCAAATTTTGAACAAACTTTTTTGATGCCTAAATCCTGAATTGAGCCCATAATTTTTTCAGCATAATATGTGATAAAAATAACATAAATGAGTGTTTCAGTCATTTTGAATTCAAAAGCAAAAACTGCCCTTGAGGCTACCAATAAATCATCTTCTAGAATATCGGGTTGTTTATAGATTGGCATGATGACCAAATTTTTTTCCTGCAACCAAGCTGTATTCTAGTTAGCCGAAGTATTTTAAGAACCTTAAAGTTGTGTCTTTTTCTAAGTGTCATGCTTTGAGCAGGCCTAACATCAGTTAAATGAAGTGAAAATTGCATTCTTGTCTTGATAGAGATGAAAATGGATTTCTGGTCATGAAATAGATGTAGTTGTCACTTTTTAAAAAAGGTGTCAGCAGTTTGCCTGAGCGAGTAAGGTGCCAATTCAGTATGACAGTAAACTTGTGATCTGAGCAATCAATAAAATGCTTCAATAATTTCTACTTCATTACACTTATAATAAGAGGCTATAGATCTGTGGCACATAAAATGTTGATAAAGAGACTATGAGGGGACTGGCGAGGACTTCCTCGTGGGTACAGTCGGTGCAATATCGCCATCTAGAGTTCATGCATCGGTAATTATCGCGAGGAGGAAACCTACCGGAGGAGAACACAAAAAATGGCTATGGAGCTCTGTTTATTTTCTGTCATTTTTTAGTGACACATGTGTCTCTGTTGGGAGCAGTTCATTTCCCCTGTCACAAAGCTGATTTGCACAAAGCTGTTTAGGTCAAGAGGGGGAAAGATGTACATTTTTCTCTAATTCCCTTGAAATGGTCACTACCAAAAAAAAAAAAAATCCCAAACCAAAAAAACCCCAACAAAACCAACCCTGATGTACGTTAGAGATGTTTTTATTGGCTTAAAGTGGAATTTTTATCTTTCATAGTGTTTGTCGTATGAGCCAGTGTGTAAAAACACAGAATCTGCAAGGGTTTATTGTCTTCTTGTATCTTTATTGCCTTTATTAAAGCAGATCAGAGCATGTTTGTGGGCAGCTAAGGGAGATAACCTTGCCGCATTTTCTTCCTGGCAGTTTTCAAAATTAACTCCCACCCTCATGAAGTAAGAGCCTACTTTTTTAAAAAACCGCTCTTATAATATATCTTAATTAGACTTTAAAACCCTCAAACAGTATTTGTTATATTTTATGAAATTCCATAAATATTCATATTTTCAAAAGGAACATAGAACTGCCAAGACATATGTCAGCATGAATATTATCGTAGAATGGATTTCTTTGGGGATTGTCAAAGATCAGTGTCTCCATACTAACCTTTTAAAATAATGGGCCTCTCTCTCTCTCTCTCTCTTTTTTTTTTTGAGGGGAAACAAATTAAAAATATAATTTTCTGAACAGAATTTTGTTTTGATGTTAAGGCTGATTTTGAGTGGACTGAGGAGAAGCCTATGCTTACATAGCCACAAACAGAATTTGAGATTTTGACTTCCCTGAGAGGTACACCTCTCAGAAGGGTAACCAGGTAATTGATAGAAAATCAGAAATAACTGCATATCAATTACTTGGGATGACTTGCACCAGGGGCATGGAATGCCACAAGAGCACAACTTGACTTCAGATAGTTAACTGATTTGCACAAAAGTTGGGGGAGGGGAAGGGATGTCTTTTCTCTTTTCACTTCCTTTCCTTTAAGCAAATCTTTGTGGACAGTTTTGGGCAACTCCACTGGGCCCGCAGCTTGCCCGGGGAGGACTGAGTCAGTTTAAATGTTCCTGCAATATATTTTTATTCTTGTGTAAAAAGGTCTCCATGACTGACTTCCTTAAGTGGACCCAAAAAAGCATATGGAGGGTTTCTAGATTTGTACAGAAATAACCCTGCAAAATAGAAAAAACATGAACTTCCCTCTGACCAAAACTGTATTCTACAAGGGCTGTCGAATTACAGAGGAAGGCACATTTGCTGGCATTTTCATTTAATTCAAGACAATTTTTAAAATAAAAGAACATGAACTGAAGGATTTTTTTTTTTATAAAAATGACATTGAGCACAAACAGTTGCATTTTCGAACTTGAAAGTAAATTCAGAATTGTTCTGGTAAAATACGTGAAAGTAGGCCTGACAAATTTTCTTTAAATTACTCAGCCACCTACAGGTATTATTGCCTAAGACTCTTTTGAAATGAGAATAAATTTTATAGAGTTACAGCGGCAAAGTGAAAGAGTGTGTTTGATAGATTCCCTGAACAGTTTCAACACCCACAGGTATTATTTGTAAGAAAACAATCAGGCAGAGTCTTCAGCTGGTTAGAGAGGGCATAGCATTCTATCTTCACCTGACATCCTATCTGTTCTGTCAACATCCTGGGCCCCCCGCCTGCTACCCCCTCCTCCCCAAAACAATGCTCCCTGAGAGCCTTGTGTGAATGGACAAGAATATGAATGTTGGTTTGTTGTTTTTTTTTTTCCCCTTGAAGAACTGAAATGTTATTGAAGTCACATTGTTAGGGGAAAGAAAATCCAACAGTCTTTAGGATTGATTGGTATTTTATATTACTATTCTTGCTGAATGGGGCTATCTCTGAATTGGTGGTCCAATAGCATCCCTGGTTATTCAGAAGTCTTTAAGCTGATTGATTAAAGAGTAAGAAGCTAGAAGCTATTTTTGGAAATCTTTGCTGGGCTTTTCTTTATTCGAGAAAGATAGTGGTTTTTCCCACACTTTTTTTTTCCCTTTTAATTTTTGGCATCCAAGGTTGAAGAGATATTAATTGTCATTAGGCATCTCTAAATTTAAATCCTGTATAGCTTTATTACTTATTTATATGAGGTCATGTCAAAGCTATCGTGACATTGCTTTCAACATGCCTTAAATACTGAATCTAAATATATAATGATTCTAATTTCTGCCCTTTAAAGTTAGCAGTATTTTTGTTCTTGTTTCTGAAAACAGAGCTTTAGAGCCAGAGCAAGCCTTGAAGATCATCTAATCTAAAACCCTCATTTATAGATTAGGACATTAAGATTTAGAGTTAGTGACTTGCTTAAGGGCCAAGAAGGGAACCAAGATGAGACCCAAATTAGAGTCATCTGACCCCAAGTCTAGAGTTTTTCCTACAGTCCCATGCTGGGTCTCTTCAGTTCATGTTAGTTACACTTTGACCTCATTGGGAACTTCCCAATCTCCCTGGGCCTCGTTTTCTTCAACTGCAAAATGAGGGGCTTGCACTGACTCCATGGCCTCCAGATTGATGATGCCAGGCATCCTCTGTATATCAGGGCATCTGTTTCTACGGTCAAGAAGATATCTGTCCAAGATATTTTTCTAAATCTCCTGAACTTTACTGTCTTTTGCAGGCTATCTTTGAACAATTGCGGGGGGAGGGGCAGTTCATTCAAATTTCGTTGTGATCTCTTTTCATAGGCAGCTAGATGGCATAGGGGACAGTATTAGATTTGGAATTAGGAAGAGATGAGTTCTAATTGTGTCTCAGAGATTTACTAGTTGTGGGACCCTGGGCAAATCACTCAATCTGTCTCAGTTTCCTCATCTGTAAAACAGGGACACCCCCATTTTGGAGTTGTTGTGAGAATCGAGTGAGATAACATAGAAAATGCTTTGTGAAGTGTAAAGTGACATGCTGTTGTTTAATCATTTCTCAGTCATGTCCAACTCTTTGTGACCCCATTTGGGGTTTTCTTGGCACAGATCCTGGATTGGTTTTGCCATTTCCTTCTCCAACTCATTCTACACATGAGGAAACAGAGGCAAAGTGAAGTGACTTGCCCAGGGTCATACAGCTAGTAAGTGTCTGAGGTCATATTGGAACTCAGGTCTTCCTGATGCCAGGCCCAACACTTTACCCACTTTTCCACCTAGCTACCAAAAGTGATGTATACATGGAATATATGGAATATATATGCTATACATATATAGTATATATAAAAATGAAAATGCTTAGCAAGATTATTTTAAGATGACCGGTTTACCTTAAAAGTAAAATAGCATACTCATGGCTATTCTTTATTAAGATCTCAAATTCTTTAACATATATAACCAAAAATGTAAGAAAAACAAGGTGGCATCATTGTTAACATTAGTCATCTTGTTATATGTTAGCTGTTAGATATGAAAGAAGAGAAACTGTTTGAACAAAAGAGTGATAACTAAGCTCGAAGTCTCCATAGTCTGTGGATGACAGGTCTGCTGAAGCTTGGATATTCATTTTTTTCTTTTTTGGGGGGTGAGGCAATTGGGGTTAAGTGACTTGCCCAGGGTCACACAGCTAGAAAGTGTCAAGTGTCTGAGGCCAGATTTGAACTCAGGTCCTCCTGACTCCAGGGCCAGTGCTCTAACCACTGCACCACCTAGCTGCCCCAGATATTCATAAAAGTACCTCAAATTCACTTGTCGTAGAGGTGATCCCCTCCCATTGTGACTGATGGTAGTGACGAAGAGGATTTCTATAGGACTGGAGACTAATTCACTCCTCTGGAGCAAATCAAATCCTGAAATCCGATCATTTTTAGAATGTCAAACAATAATGCAGGTCGTGGTGTCCGTCAGATGGACACTTTTTGGTCCTTTACCATCTCTGCAGAATGTGACTCAAAATGGTAAGTCTTCAGGGGTGTGCTGGAGTCAGCTCTTACCAGCGGATGAAAGCCAATTGTTAAATTTTCTATTTGAACACTTAGACCTTAAAATCAACAAAAGTTATAAGTCAGAACTTGATTTATTCTTTATCTAATTCTTTAAAAAGTGATGAAGAGGGGCAGATAGATGGTGCAGTGGATAGAGTACTGGCCCTGGAGTCGGGAGTACCTGAGTTCAAATCCGGCCTCAGACACTTAACACTTACTAGCTGTGTGACCCTGGGCAAGTCACTTAACCCCAATTGCCTCACTTAAAAAAGAAAAAAAAAGTGATGAAGAAAATGCTGATGATTCAGATTAAAATTTAAAATGTATCATGTTCTTTTTTAAAAAGAGCCAATTATTAAACATTTACCATCAGACCTCTGGTTATATCTCTATTTCTGAAAACATTAGTCAGCTACTAAAAAAAAAAAAATAGGTGTTATATTGGCTAGAACATTGAGCCTGGAGCCAGGAAGACCTGAGTTTGAATCTAGCCTCCTACAATTATTTAGCTGTATTACCCTGAGCAAAGCATGTAACCTCTTAGACTCAATTTTCTGATCTTTAAAATGGGGATATTTAATAGTGCCTCCTTTTTAAAAAAATTTTCTTTTTTTGGTGAGACAATTGGGGTTAAGTGACTTGCCCAGGGTCACACAGCTAGTAAGTATTAAGTGTCTGAGGCTGGATGATTTGAACTCAGGTACTCCTGATTCCAGGGCCAGTGCTCTATCCACTGCACCACCTAGCTGCCCCTAATAGTGCCTACTTTATGCAGGTTGTTATGAAGATCAAATTAGATAATATACAAGATGCTTTGCAAACTCTAAAGTGCTATACAAATGCTATCTACTAGTATTATGATTATAGGAACATAGATTGTGGGGGTGCAAAGAACCCTTGAAATCACCTGGTTCAGTCTCTTAATTTTACACACAAAGAAGGCCGCAGAGGTGCCTAAGGTCACATTGACAGAAAGTGGCAGAACCAGGATTGGAAGTCAGGTTCCCTAACTATAAATCTAGTACCCTTTTGATCAAAGTCCGCTTCCCTCTATTTTTTTTTTTTTAGTGAGGCAATCGGGGTTAAGTGACTTGCCCAAGGTCACACAGCTAGTAAGTGTTAAGTGTCTGAGTCCAGATCTGAACTCAGGTACTCCTGACTCCAGGGCCGGTGCTCTATCCACTGCGCCACCTAGCTGCGGGCCCCCCCCTTCCCTCTAGAGACTCGTAAATGAACTCTAGCATGTGGTGGTCATTGAGATATGTAATGCTAGTAGTCCTTGTACTGACACGCAGAGAAAGCTAAAGGACCATGCAGCCTAACTAGAGAGGCAAGCACAGCACACAGAGGACAACACCATACTGCATAACTGGAAGCTCCCTGGAAGCAAGGATCTTAGCTTAAACTCTGCTTCTTTATCCACCCCTAGCACAGTGCACTGCATGTACTAGGTGGCTAAGCAATGGTTGTTTAATTAAATTGACACCATCATTCCTGCAATCACAAATATTTATTGAACATCTACTATATATTCTCTCCCCCCTTGCTCTTTTACACACACACATACACACACACGCGCGTGCACACACCATATGTTTCTTCCCTGGGTTATTTATAAAATTCAATGACTGTCACAGGATCATGGGCCTATACCTGAGAGGTCAAAGGCCATCTAACCCAACCTCCTCATTCTATAAATGAGGAAACAGGCCTGGCAAGGTTCAGTGACTTGCCCAAGGTCACATCTAGCTTGTATGTATCAGTGCTGGGTCTTGAAGCCAGGTCCTATGACTCTGAAAGAGCCAATACTTTTTCTATGGTACCTCTAATACTCAAAACTTTTCCAGCTCAGGAGGTTCTACCAGAATTTGAGCTTTACTGGCATCACCTCAAAAAATCCAGGGTCAATTCTGTGCCCTGTTGAGGTGTCAGAGTGCAACTTTATGCTTACAGAAATATATACATGTAGCTGTGATTTAAGAATATCCTAGAACTTAAGAAGTTCTATGAGAGAAATATAATAAAATAGCATGTGGATCCAAGGGAAGGAGATAGCCTGTATATACCACTGAAGACTGAGTACATTTTTACTAACTTTTAAAATTCCTTGAGGTCAGGGCCTGTTTAATTTTTGTCTTTGAATACCCAGTGTCTTAATACATGCTTATTGAATTGAACTCGTTTGGTTGCGGTATTACACTGTTTAATCACATTGAGTTTGCAGTATACTAAGACCCAACTGTTTAAACATCTTGTATCTGTGCAGTTGATTTTTTGAACCTGTGTTGGCTTTTCATTTATCCTTTTATCATTTCATCTTATTTTACTTTGTCCAATTAACAAAATCTTTTTGAATTATGGGACCCAGTCTGTCAACTATTCCTCTTAACTTTGTGTCATCTCCAGATTTGATAAGTATACCATTTATGCCTTTATCCAAGTGATTGATATAATATCAAACAGCACACATCCCTGGGATGTTCCATTGGAGATTTCCTTCTAAGTTGACATTAAACCATGCTTTATGACTTCACTTTAGGTCCAGTTATTCGCCAGTTCCCAAATTCATCTTTACTATCGTCTGGTTCATATCTTTTCAACTTTTCCAGAAGACTAACAAATATTTTGTTGAAATCCAACTGAACTATATTTAGAAGTCCCCTTGATCTACAGGTTAGTATCCCTTTCAATTAAGGAAATTAAACTAGTTTGGTATTGCCAGTTCTTTTTATTTATTTATTTACTTATTTTTTAGTGAGGCAATTGGGGTTAAGTGACTTGCCCAGGGTCATATAGCTAGTAAGTGTTAAGTGTCTGAGGCCAGATTTGAACTCAGGTACTCCTGACTCCAGGGCTGGTGCTCTATCCACTGCGCCACCTAGCTGCCCCCATTGCCAGTTATTAATAAAGCCATGCTGTTTTTTTCTAATCAATCAAGAAAAATTTTAAGCATCTACTATGTGCCAAACTATATGAGGCACTGTGGATACAAAGACAAAAGTGAATAGGCGGGCAGCTAGGTGGCTCAGTGGATAGAGCACTGGCCCTGGATTCAGGAGTACCTGAGTTCAAATCTGGCCTCAGACATTTAACACTTACTAGCTGTGTGACCCTGGGCAAGTCACTTAACCCCAATTGCCTCACTAAAAACAAAAACAAAAAAAACAAACAAACAAAAAAAGTGAATAGGCCCTGCCCTCAAGGAACTTATAGTCTATCTATGTATCTATCTAATCATCTCTTATCTATCTACTTATCTTTATATATATATATATATATATGAATATTTTTGTTGTTTGTCCTTTGTTCTCAAAGAGAACCATGACATCAGGGAAGTGAATAGAATTTAAGTGACGGAGGGCTGTGCAAGGTCACCAACCTCACTCTCTCCTCCAGAGCCATCTGGGGGTCCCATGGCAAGATATACATCAGGATAACTGGTGATGGCCTCCATGGATATATGAAAAATTTACAGGATAATTTTTTGGAGAAGGCCCTGGGGGAAGAGGGGACAAATGAGGAAAGACGATGTAGAAGTTTGTACTTGATTTAAACCTTGAAGGAAATGTGGGATTCTAAAAGTGGAAGGGAGGAAGGAAGGAATGTATCCCCAAAATGAGCCATAGCCAATACAAAGGCATAGGCGAGAGGGGGAATGCTGGGCATGAGGCAAAGTAAGATCACTTTGAGTGATCCATAGAGTTCATGAAGGGACTCGCTGCTTCCTTTTCTAAATGCTCACCATCTCAAATAATGCATTCTACTATCTCTCCAGGAATGGACCATTTCTAGAATTTGTTAAAGATAGGAATGGCAGAGGGCATTATTGCATTGTATCATTTCATGGGGTGGGAAAAACATAATTAAGTTGTAGACACAGGAAACCATGGAGCATTTTTTTTTTTTTTGAGAAACATTGAGTAGTCATGTTTAGCAGAAGTATAGGCAGTGTGTAGAAAGATAGATTGGGTTCTCATTGTAACACACTGGTGGCAAAATCCAATAGAAATGGGGGCCACTAAATTGTACATAAGGACCTATACATTTTAATATAGTTTTAAAATGTAATGATATCCATGCCTTAGTGTATCCTTATTAATTCTGAGAACTATTTCCTAATTATATTTTAATCTGTGGATACAGGACCACACCAGTGTTTTTAGTACCTCTAGAAGGCCTTGGAAATTAAGCTCAGGCTCCACCTGAGTTAGGGGCAACATGTGTTGGTAATTAGAAGGACTTGCCCTGTAGGAAAGAGAGGTAGTCTCTGCCTGTGGCAGGGGATGGGGAGTGGGTTAAGGCCTGAGGCAGGAGAAGAGCAAGAATGATTTGAAACCAGGCTGAGTCAATTATTTTAGGATTCTGGGGACTGCAGTGGACGGCTGACTCAGTGGCCAATCAGAGTTTAAAACTTAGGGAATCTCCTAGGGCATCAGTTCTCAACCTTTTTATTTCAGAACCCCTTTATACTCTTTTTGTTTTCAACAAACATTTATTTTATTTTCCATTTACATGTAAGGGTAGTTTTCAACATTCGTTTTCATAAGATTTAGAGTTCTAAATTTTTCTCCCTCCCTCCCTTTCCTCCCCCCTCCACAAGATCGCTATCAGGTTATATATGTACAATCCACAAGTGTTCTTTTTATTAGTTCTTTCTATAGGGGTGCATAGTGACTTGCCTCACTAGTTCCTTGGAATAGTCTTGGATCATTGCACTGCTGAGAGTAGTTAAGTCATTCACAATTGCTCATTGAACAATACTGTTGTCACTATGCACAATGTCCTCCCAGCTCTGCTCACTTCACTATACATTGATGTTCATTGGTCTTTCCAGGCTTTTCCGGGGAATCATTCTGTTTGTCATTTCCTGTAGCACAAGACCATTCCCCTAAAATCATATAGCAAAGCTTTTTCCATCATTCCTCATTTGATGGACATTCACTTGATTCTCAATTCTTAGCCTCCACCAAGAGTTGCTATAAATATTTTTTGTACAATTTTCCCCCCTTTTTTCTTTTTCATGATTACTATTGTTAACTGTGATCAGTAGATTCTTTCAATTTCTATTTTAGCTTCTTCTTCTAGCATTTCAGGGCAATTTTCCCTGAGAATATCTTGGAAGATGGTGTCTAAGCTCTTTCCTTGATCATGGTTTTCAGGTAGACAAATAATTTTCAAATTATCTCTCCTGGACCTATTTTCCAGGTCAGCAGTTTTTCCCAGAAGGTATTTCACATTGCCCTCTATTTTTTTTATTCATTTGGATTTGCTTTATTGTGTCTTGGTTTCTCATATAGTCACTGGCTTCTATTTGTTCAATCCTCATTCTTAGGCAATTATTTTCATCAGAGAGCTTTTGTACCTCCTTTTCCATTTGACTTTTCAAGATGTTGACTTTTTTCTCATGTTTTTCCTGCATCACCCTCATTTCTCTTTCCATTTTTTCCTCTACCTCTCTAACTGTATCTTCAAAGTACTTTTTGCGCACCTCTATGGCCTAAGACCAATTCGTATTTTTCTTGGAAGCTTTAGATATAGGGGCCCTGATGTTGAAATCTTCCTCTGAGGGTCTTCCTTGTTACTGAAGAAACTTTCTATGGTCCTCACCTTTCTCTGTTGGCTCATCTTGCCTTCTTTTACTAGACTTTTAGCTCCTTAAAGTGGGGCACTGTTTGCAGGCTGCAGTATCCCAAGCTTAAGAAGTCCCAGGTGGTATGATTTAAGGAGGATCAGGTTCTTCCCTTGCCGGGCCTGTTTCCTGGTTGGTCCTAGATGACCCCAGACCAACTTGCCAATCAACCAGCTTTGTGTGTTGTGGTTGTTAGCTCTGATGAGCCTGTGCCCCTCCCTGGGCCACTTCTACTTGAGCCTACCACCTGGTTCTCAGTAGGGGTGTAAAATCCAAGTTCTGCCTTAGCACCAGCATAGACCCCTGTAGTCTCTCCCCTGCCCAGGGCTCAGCCCACTCACCAGACTGTGAGCTTAGTTCCAGACAACACTGGTGCTTCAGCTGATTCAGAGGCTCTGAGGGTCTCCTTCTCTGGTGAGGCCTTCCTGGGACTTGATCTGTGTCAGGGTGACTGTGGGGTTGGGCTCGACTCCTGTATCAGCACAGCAGCTCCCTTCTCCTGACCTTCCAAGCCGTTCTTGGTTAGAAGATGATTTCAGCACATTCTTCTGTGAGTTTTGCTGCTCTGGGCATTTTCCTATGACTTTATTTGGATGTTTTTTGGAGCATTGGTGTCATGAGTTTGGGAGCTCACTGCCTTTCCTCCGCCATCTTGGCTCCGTCCTGGAAGTCCCCCCCCCTTATACTCTTAAAAATGATTGAGAAGGGCAGCTAGGTAGGACAGTGGATAAAATACTGGCCCTGGATTCAGGAGGACCTGAGTTCAAATCCAGCCTCAGACACTTGACACTAGCTGTGTGACCCTGAACAAGTCACTTAGCCCTCATTGCCTCGCCCCTCCCCCCAAATGATTGAGGATTCCCTTCCCCAAAAACTTCTGTTTATGTGAGTTATATCTATTAATAATTATCAAATTAGCCATCAAGCATCTTAATGTAGTTATGAAATTAATTTTGACCTTGTAGACCCCCTGACTTTGAAAGGATCTCAGGGACCCTCAGTGGTTCTTAGTCCTTGCTTTGGGAATCAACCGTGTTAGAGATTAAGAGACCAAGATTCAGGGAATGCAGGGAGCTAAATACTTTGTTCAATTCAAGCACCTTCCCAGAAGTTTAGGAATTTCTTTTTTCTCCCCCCAGGGCAATGAGTGTTAAGTGACTTGTCCAGGGTCACACAGCTAATAAGTGTCAAGTGTCTAGTTTAGTAATTTCAATTGTGAAGGGTCATGTGCCCTATCTCTAGCCAACATTCATGCCCTGCATCAATCCAAAGATCAACAAACAAGCATTTACTAAGCACTGACTACATGCCATGCACTGGGGATAAAAAGGTGAACAGTTTCTGCCCTGGAGGACCTTATATTCTCCCTGGGGAAACAACATGCGCAATAATAATAACAATAACAACAATAACAACTAACAGAACTGTGTGAAACACTTTACAATTACCTCATTTGATCCTTATAACAATCCTGGGAGGTAGAGTGCTATTATTATCCCCATTCTACAGGTGAAGAAACTGAGGCAGACAGTGGTGAAGTGACTTGCCTAGGGTGGCACAGCTAATACGCGTCTGAAGCTGGACTCGTACTCAGATCTTTCTGATTTCAGGCCTAGCACTCTATCCACTGTGCTAGCGAAGTAAATGCAAGATACTTTTTGGGGGGTGGGGATGGGTGGGATGGTTGGGAGGAAGGCCCTAGCTGCTGAAGGCATTAAGAAAGGCCTCATGGGGCAGCTAGGTGGTACAGTGGATAGAGCACTGGCCCTGGATTCAGGAAGACCTGAGTTCAAATCTGGCCTCAGACACTTGACACTTACTAGCTGTGTGACCCTGGACAAGTCACTTAACCCCCCATTGCCCACCCCCCCCCAAAAAAAAAAAGAAAAGAAAGGCCTCATGTTTCTTTCTGATATTTCTGCTGAGCCTTGAGAGAAACTAGAGATGCTGGGAGGCAAAGTTAATGAGAGCATGCATTCATGCCTGAGGGATGCCACTGGCAGAGTTTTGAATGGAAATGGGGGATGGAATCAGTAAGATGGGATTTCATATGTAAGGAAAGTCAAGAAAGCCATATTCCCCAGCAGGCCCTTCTACAATCAGGCCCCCTGGTTTTTGCCAAATCACAGATCTCGACCACTTTGGGTTTAATTGAATAGAGAATAGAAAATTACCGAATGTTGTTGGGGTTTTTTGTTGTTGTTGTTGTTTTTTTGAGGTAGAAGCTATAGAATGTAACCATGGATTAGAAGGAATAATAATAATGGAACTTTTATTTTGTTGTTGTTCAGTTGTTTTCAGTTGTGTCCATCTTTTCATGACCCCATCTGGGGTTTTCTTGGCAAAGATGGTGGAATGGTTTTGCTATTTCCTTCTCTGGCTCATTTTAATTAATTTTTTTCCCATATGAATATTTTATTATTTTCCAGCTACATTTAGAGAGTTTTCAACATTTGTTTTTATAAGATTTCTAGTTTCAAATTTTTCTCCCTCCTTCCCCTCCCTCCTCCCTCCCCAAGAGAAGAAGTAATCTGATATAGATCATATATGTACAATCATATTAAACATATTTCTGCATTAGTCATGTTATGAGAGAAGAATCAGAGCAAAAAGGAAAAACCTTAAAAAAAGAACAGCAACAACAACAACAAAATAGAAATAGTATGGTTTGATCTGCATCTAGATTCTCTGGCTCATTTTACAGATAAGGAAACTGAGGCAAAGGGGCTGAAGTCACTTGCCCAGAGTCACACAGATAGCAAGTGTCTGTGAACAGATTTGAACTCAGATCTGAATGCAGTACTCTTATCTACCACCAAGCTGCCTGAGTTTTTATATAGTCTCTTAACATTTGCAAAGCTCTTTACAAACACAACCTCATTTGACTGGTAGAAGTGGGGCTGATGAAGACGGAAAAGTCCGAAGTGCCTCCAATTTTTTAAGCCTATTTGAAGGAGGCCAGACCACAAGGAAAAGAAGTGGAATCCAAAGGAGGAGCTGATTTGAGGTTTGGTTTTGCAAACAATGCCATTTCTTAAGTGTATGGGGGATGGAGATCCGACTAAGAGCTTTGGGAAGGAGGACTAGCTCTAGTTTGCTGTGAAACATGTAATAGTGACCAACACCCCCCCCCACACACACACAATAACAGCAGCTCACATTCTTACAGCTCACTAAAGTGTGCACAGTGGTTTTCAGACTCTTACCTCATTTGAAAGTGAAAGAATGGTCTAGCAGCAGTAAGGGCTAAAATGAAGTTGCCTGTATTAAGTAATAGGTGGATTGAGGTACTGGTTCTGTATTTTTGCTTATCAGATGTACCAAAGTAGAGAAGGTAGATGGTAAGGATTGGCATGGCTGGAATGTCCAAATTTGAAGCAGCCCCAGGAGGAGCACACGATGATGGTGTGAACAACTTTGAAATGTTGGCTATGGACTTCTTGCGCAGGTGGGCGGCTCAGCAAATGGGCATAATGGACTCAGTAGGAGTTTGATCAATTTTGACTATTGACGATGATGACAATGATGTCTGTTTCGTGAGCCACTGATGCCAGGAGTCTCTTGATGATTCCGTTTGCTTTGAAGTGATGGGAAATGATCAAAATCACCACTGATTCAGAGAGCAAAGGAAAGACTCATGGTGGACACGAATGGATGGAACCATATTGATAATGATGACTTGGATGTGAGAAGGGTAGTCAAAGAAATCATTAGAAATATATAGGAGAGGGGGCAGCTAGGTGGGCAGTGGATAGAGCACTGGCCCTGGAGTCAGGAGGATCTGAGTTCAAATCCAGCCTCAGACACTTGATACTTACTAGCTGTGTGACCCTGGGCAAGTCATTTAACCCTCATTGCCCTGCAAAAAAAAAAAAAAAAAAAACCAAAAACATATAGGAGAGAAGGGGATGGGTCGATCCGAAAGTCATGAAACAGGAAAAGAGATAGATCTCCAGGACATTGTTTAGTTTCTCTGGGGAAGATTTATGGAAATACTGATAAAGCTAACACAGTTTTGATCAATTTTGAACTGCACCAATGGAAGGAGTGCCTACCTAGATAAGATGATGAAACCTTTAGCATGTATTGTAACAATTCAAAAGTATCCAAATGTCAGATTATTTAAGATGGCATGACTGCAGGTCTGAATATGAGTGAAGAGTGGAGTCTTTGTGTATAGGGGACTGGGAGATAGGACAGTGTCCAATTAAATGCCTATTTTGTGGCATTGACTTTATAGGAGTTTAGGGAAAGGGTAGCTCATTTTAGGTTGTAGTAGTTGGAAAGACTTCAGGAAAGGGATTGGTCTTAGTGGGTAGATAGGAAGGAGTATACGCATTTCAGGCATGAGAAGCAGAGGCATGGAGCTGGAAATGTATCTATTGTATGTTCATTAGTAGTAATGAGGAAACACAAAAATGAAGATATCCTGTAGGCATTTGAAAATATATGCCAGGAGTTCAGATTGGACGTCCTTTGGTATCTATATTAAGTGTTAAGGACGGACCACTGGAGTAAGAAGACAGAAGTGGAGACAAAGATGGTGTGCTCAGAGAAAGTGGAGTATCAGGATAGAACCCTGTCAGAAAGTAATGCAGCCTTCTTATCACAGAATCATGAAGCTTCAAGGTTGGAAGGGACCTTAGAGATTGTCTCATCCAAACTTAACCTGATCTCCCTTGTACAACATTCCTGACAAGTGATGGCTCAACTTTTGTTTGAAGGTCTCCCCTCACTGACTCCCAAGGCAACCATTTCTGGATAGCTTTCATTATTAGGAAGAGTTTCCTTCTGTTGGCCTCAAATCTATTCCCTTGCAATTTCTTCCCATTTCTTCTAATTCCAACCCCTGGGGCCAAGAAGAATAAGTCGTTCGCATGAAAGCTCATGGAATAACTGGCAACAACCATCTAGTGCCTTTCCTCATGGCCCCGATTGATAAAGCATGATCCGGGGCATCATGATACCTCAATCCTATGTCTGCTTCCCCTACTTAGTGAGTGTGAAGAAGAGAGCCATGAAGAGGACAGAGAGTGGGGATCAAGTGGAAGCCTGGGATACCACCCTATCACTCTGCTTTTCCAGCATTAAAGTGGAGATTATCCCTGCCTTCCCCTCACGGGAAATAATTCCAAAATACAGGACAGTTACATTCTTTTCAATGATAACAACAAAAAAATGCAACGAGGACAAAGGTTTTACACAAATAGTGAAGCTTTATTTTCCAGACCTCATCGGCGATACTTTTCAGATGAATGCTTTTGTGTTCAGAAAAAACTAATAATTGCTCACAAGGAGACCCAGCCATCATATTCAGGTCTTGCACCAACATTCCCCTCTGATGCCTCATTATACCCAGTGTGATGAGAGGAGAGGACTTTGTTGAAATGGGCACAAATGAAGGCTATGCTGAAATTGCATATCCATTAAAATAAGTAGCTGGGGATGAAATTTGGTGTTTCCTGGCCAACCCAGAAAACCCTGAGATCCAGAGTGCAAAACTCCAATAACTCTTTTGTTCCCTTTTCTTCATTTCCTCACTCCTCCTTTACTCCCAGCAATCTGGCTTGTTTTGCCAGCCCTTCCTTGAAGCTACTCCAAGGAGGCACAGCATAACCAGGGAACGTTGTTGTTGGTATTCAGTTGTTTCAGTCATGTCCAACTCTTTGTGATCCCATTTGGATTTTCTTGGCAAAGATACTGGAGGGGTTTGTCATTTCCTTCTCCAGCTCATTTTACAGATGAGGAAACTAAAGGAAACAGGGTTATGTGACTTGCCCAGGGTCACACAGCTAGTAAGTGTCTTGAGACCAGATTTGAATTCATAAAGATGAATCTTCCTGATTCCAGTCCCAGCACTCTATCCACTAAGTAAGTAAGTGTTTGAGGCTGAATTTGAACTCAGATCTTCCTCATGGCAGGCCTGATGCTCTATCCACTGCACCACCTAGCTGCCCTAGTCATTTAAACCTTAGTGTGATTTACTCTAACATCATGCCTTTTCTCTTATGAGCTGGTTGAAATCATTGCTTCAGTTAGAGAGTAGAAGAGATGTCAATTTGTGTACCTTGGGCAGTTTCTTAGAAAGACAGGACTAGGTGGGAAGTCTAAGAGCTATTGCTGGGGACCCTGAGGCTGTGGAAACAAAGGCCAGAAGTTGGCAGAAGGAAGTAGGAAAAGGAAAGTAGATAACAGGAAGATAAACTTTATCTGCTTGACAATATTATATAACTGATCATGTAATAAAATTGATTAACCTCATGGCCCCTCCCATTTTTCTGAGAAATGATTTATAAATGATTAAAAAGTGGCATTGACATTTGAAATGTCTTCTCTTTAAAGATTTAGATGAAAAAATAAACTAACTACCTTTTATGGGGGGAAAAGAAGGACTCTTGGCTCTGAAGGCTGCTATTGGCTAAGTTTCTTTGTAGGACTGAAACCACATAATGCATTATGGGAAACCATGGCTGTTATGTCACCCTCAAAAGGTTAGGAATGACCCTAAACTTCCGAATTTCCCTCAATAACCTCTTATGAGAATGTCATCCATTAATTAAATCCTTTAAAAAAATATTTCTCTATAAAACAGGAGGAGAAAAGCAGGAGATGGAGATCAAAAAAGAAAAACAAGAGAGAAAAGTTGACACTGAAGGATACAGAGAATGACAGAGGCTGAGAGTGAAGGGGGCTCCAAAGGAGAGGGTGGTCAAGTGAAATGAATAGCAGGCATCATTTAGCTTTCCCTGGCTGGAGTAGCTTGAAGGAAGGGCTGACAAAGCAAGCCAGATTGCTGGGAGTAAAGGAGTGAGGAAATGAAGAAAAAGGCACAAAAGGATTATTGGAGTTTTTGTAGTACAGATCTCAGGGTTTTCTGGGTTGGCCTGGAAACAGCTACTTATTTCTTTTTTTTTTTTTTTTTTTTTTTTTTTTTTGTGTGGCAATTGGGGTTAAGTGACTTGCCCAGGGTCACACAGCTAGTAAGTGTGTTAAGTGTCTGAGGCTGGATTTGAACTCAGGTACTCCTGACTCCAAGGCCAGTACTCTATCCACTGCACCATCTAGCTGCCCCCAGCTACTTATTTCAATGGATATGCAAGTCTCAGCATGGCCTCCATTTGTGCCAGATTCAACACAGCTATCTCCTCTCATCCTCTGAGATACGTGACCATATACTCCCAGAGATGCGGCTCAGAGGATCTACCCAAGACACTGGAGATCTTTAGTCCCTTTAAAATGATGTGGGCACTTGTGCATCACACCGGGTTAATTCGCTCTCAATTCTCTTCCCTTTGGACCTGAGCTGATTTAGACATATGCAGCACTGAATATGTATGATTCAGACATATTTATCACACCCACACATACCCCAATGGATCATTGCATTTTTAATGTACAAATAATTAAAATGTGTCTACTGCGTGGGGAACATCATATTCGACTCTGGGAGAGATGTTTAAAAGATGGTATATGAATTTATATAAGATATAAATTTAAATTTATAAAAGATATCAATTTATATGACAAATTTATATGATATAAAATTGATGTAAGATAAAAGTTTTTTCTACCAGCTATACTACTTGGTTTCAACCATCATCCTTCCCTCCCTCACGCCATCCCAAGAAAAGCTGATTACTAGGAAACTCATCTTCTTGGAGACTGCATCAGCTTTGTTGCTAATACCTTATCAGTACCCTTAGTAACCACTGTCCTTCTGATTGGAGGGCTGGGGGCGGGGGGGGGGGAAGGGACAGAGTTTAAGGCTTAGAATTCTCATCTCTTCATTTACTGTAAGTTGCACTCCTTGTATTCAACTCAACCATCATCATGCCCCTATTTGAGTACTTCTCCCCCTTCTCCTTTCCAACTTCCCTTTTCTGTGTCCCCTATTAGATTGTAAGCTCCTTGAGGGAAAAGACATACCTTGTTTGTGTATTACTTCCACCATTAGAATGTGAGTTCCTTGAGAGGAGACGCTGTCTTTTGCCTTTCTTTGTAACCCTAGCACTTAGTATAGTGCCTGTCCTATTATAGGTACTTGTTAAATATTTATTGACTGGGGGAAGCTAGATGGCACAGTGGATAAAGCACCGGCCCTGGATTCAGGAGGACTCGAGTTCAAATCCAGCCTCAGACACTTGACACTTACTAGCTGTGTGACCCTGGGCAAGTCACTTAACCCTCATTGCCCCACAAAAACCAAACCAAACCTATATTTATTTACTGACTGACACAAAGGTACACACTATGTAACACAACTGCATTACAATGTTACCCAACGAAATGCAAAGTAAGAACTGAGGAGGGAAGGTTATTACCAAGTAAAGTCAAAGAAGACTTCATGGAGGATATGCCATTTGATTTAGACTTTAATGGATGGGTAGAAATTCAGCAGGTGAGGGTGGGTCTTTGAGTATCTGCTAAATACCATTATTTCATCAAAGGGAGAAGATCTTGAATGTCAAAGATGTTTGAACTTTACTCAGAAAATAATGCAAATCTCAAGGAATTTAAGAGGCAGCTGGTGGCACAGTGGTCCTGGGCCTGAAGTCAGAAAACCTGAGTTTGAATCCAGCCTTAAATACTTACTAGCTGTATGACCCTGGCTTGACTTCTCTCTACCTCAGTTTTCTCAACTGTAAAATGGGGATAATAATAGCACTTATTTCATGAGGTTGATGTGAGGACCAAAAGGGAAGGATAATGTATGTAAAAAAAGTACTTAGCACAGTGCCTGGCACACTAAGTAGAGGCATCCCATTCCAGTTTGCAACAGAAGGGTAACATGACCAGATATAAGCATAATAAAGGTGATTCTTGTAGCAGAAGAGAAAAACTATGGGGGAGGGAGAGTGGAGGAGGGAATAGCTGTTGGGAAATAATTACAGTCATGTAATTAGTTCCTGGTGATGACTATTTCATGTGTTAGGAGAATGGCAGTAGAAAAAGAGGGGGAGGCAGATGCAAAAACGTTGCAACAGTAGAATTGGCAAGATTTCGTCGAGGCTGGATAACCACTTATAGAGTATGGCCACTATGAAAGGTTTCTTCTTTTAGCTTAGGACTTGACCAGATGACCACTGAGATCCTTCCAAACCCCCAAATCCATGGTGCTGTGATTGTGACCAATTAGATATGAGGGAGAGAAGAGAGCCCAAAACAACCCAAAGGTTGTGGATGTGAGCCACAGAGGGAATGATGGTGATACAGAGAGAGATAGTGAAGTCAGGAAGAGGAGCAAGTCTAGGGGGAGACAGGTTGAGCTTGATGTCCCATTGGGGTGCTGAGCTGGACATCACAGAGTCACTGAATGATAGAATTGGAAGGGTTCTCAATGGCTATGTGGTCATCCATGTCCGAAGAAGTATTCATTCTGAAGCATACCTCACAGGAGGTCACTCAGCCTTAGTCCAATGGCCTCCAGTAATGGACAATGCAGTATCTCTCAAGGTACTCTATTTTAGCTTAGATATATCTAATGGAGATTTGTTTTCCTCTTACACCAACTCAAAATTTACTTCTCTACCTTGTCTATCCGATTCAGCCCTAGGTGTGCTCTCTAGTGCCAAATAGAAAAAGGCTATTCCCTTTCCCAGGTCTTTGAGGTCTTCAAATATTTTAACCAAGCTATCATGTCCTACCTGAGTTTTATGTTCATCAGACCAAACACCTTGAGTTCTTTCAACCCTTTGGCATCCTGGTGGTCCTGCTTTGGCTACTGTCTGGCTAAAATCAAAGTGCTCCCTAAAACGTAGTTCCCTGAACACAATCCTACAGATATAATTTGTCTGGAGCACAAGGACTCTCACCTCTTTGTTTCTGGAAGCAGTGCCTTTCTGGGCATTTTCTCTGGCCATCCCCCGTGCCTAGAATATTCTTCCTCTACAGCTACACCTATTGACTCTCCTGGCTTCCTCTAAGATCCAACCAAAATCTCATCTTTTCCTGGGATGTCTCCCAGCCCCTCTTAATTATAGGGCCTTTCTTCGGTTAATTATTTCATATTTATCATATATATATATATATATGATATATATATATATATATAGCTTGCTTTGTTTGCATGCTGTATCTCCCATTAGATTATAAATTCCTGGAGGGCAGGGAATATCTTTTCCCTCTTTTTGTATCTCCAGAACTTAGTACAGTACCTGGCAATAGTACACACTTAATAAATATTTATTGGTTGGTTATTAATTGATCTTCACGCATATCCAGGATCCATTAATCCAATATCACGTTATCTTTTTTGGGCTACCAGTCATATTGTTTAACCCCACCAAGCTTGCAGCACTGGGATCTGTCTTGATGAAGAACTTTTTGAATGATGGGTCTGTCATCTGTCCTATTGGCTAGTGTCCTGTCATCTACAAATTTGATACGCTTGTTCCCTATGCCTTTGTCCAAATGACTATTTTAGAGAATATGTTAAATGTCATAGTACCAAGTACAGATCCCTGTGGCAGTCTACTGGAAACCACCTTCCACATTGATGTAGAGCCATTGATATTTTTCATTCATTTCCAGTTGTGTTTGACTCTTTGTGACCCCATTTGGGGGTTTCTTGGCAAAGATACTGGGGTAGTTTGCCATTTCCTTCTCCAGCTCATTTTACAGATGAGGAACTGAGGCAAACAGGGTCAAGTGACTTGGCCAGGGTCACACAGCTTGTAAGGCTGGATTTGAACTCCAGGAGGTGAGTCTTTCTGTTTCCAAGTCCAGTGTTCTATCCACCATGCCACTTGGTTGTCTTTAGAACCATTAATATCTATCTATTATTATTATTAGGTCAAACCATTCAACTCATTCTGAATCCATCCAATTGTACTACTATCTAGCCCTTACCTCTCAATCTTTTTCACAATAAGAACATGAAAGATTTGGATCAAGTGCTACTCCTGAAGACAATTGAAGACAGAAGTCTGGAACTCAGAAAATAAATCAGAATTGGATATATGGTTGTTGGAATTGTTTGCATAGAGGTGACTCTTGAAAGCATTGAAACTCACAAGGGAGTGCAGTTAGAGAGAAGAGGGATTGAAAGACAAACCCTTGGGGGAGGAGAATCAAGGAAAATCAAATCAAAATAAGGACAAGGTGAAGAGGGTCTCATGTGAAAGACAAGCAAGAGAAACAGAAGGAAAGTTGAGAGAGAAGAGTATCCAGTAGAAGGAAGTGGTCAACTATGTTTCAAACAGCTGGGGTGTGAAAGGCCGAGGCCTGGAAAAAAAGACCATTGGCTTGGTGATTAGTGGGTCTCTGTCAGTCTTTGAGGTGGTGAGGGAGCTGGTGGGGTAGAAGCAGAATACAGGTCTTTTTTTTTTTTTTTTGCTTTCAAAGTTCAGATTTATTTTTAAAGCTATGAACACTTGGAGAGTACAAAACTAAAAGCCACATAAAACAGCAACATATTATTATTAAATTCAACTTTGAACTATTTGGATGTTCCTTGTATCAGGCCCTATTTCATCAGGATTACAGAATGCTAAATGAATGAATGTCTTGAAAGCAACGCTTCTTTGGCACCAAAGAATAAAGCAAATTACAAGAAGACAGGGAAAAAACTTTAATATATAATACCTCTCACCTAAAACCAAATTCTCTCCATCTTTTCTTTGGCTTCTCTCAGAATTCCGGGTCTCAGTTCTATTATTAAATTGGATATACCCAATGTATCCAATGATTGGCAAGGGGGGAAATCTATTGACAAAGCCAAATCTACCCATTTTGCAAAATGAAGATTTCAAGGTAAAATGCTCAGAATACAGGTCTTAAGGGGATTGAGGAGAGAGTGGAGACTTTTTTGGGGAGGGGCGGAGCAATGAGAGTTAAGTGATTTGCCCAGGGTCACACAGCTGGTAAGTGTCAAGTGTCTAAGGTCAAATTTGAACTCAGGCCCTCCTGAATCCAGGGCTGGTGCTTTATCCACTTCTCCACCTAACTGCCCTTGAGGGACATTTGTTTTAAATAACTTTTTCAAATTTAGCAGAGTGAGAGAAGAAATGAGGCAAAAGCTGAATGTGTGAGAAAGGTCAAAGGGATTTTTTGTTTTGTTTTTAAAGACTATTCCTGGGGCAGCTAGGTGGTACAGTGGATAAAGCACCGGGCCTAGATTCAGGAGGACCTGAGTTCAAATGTGACCTCAGACACTTGACACTTACTAGCTGTGTGTCCCTGGGCAAGTCACTTAACCCTCATTGCCCCCCACACAACAAAAAGACTATTCCTTGCCTTTTTTGAATCCTTTTTGATAATCAGAAATTCAGAATTGTCCCATTCCTTTACCACAAGCTTCTTTTACCACGTGAAATACCTTAACATGGGCTTAATTTCACACCAAATTTGATATTAACTTAAAATTTTTTTTTTTTTTAGTGAGGCAATTTGGGTTAAGTGACTAGCCTAGGGTCACACACCTAGTAAGTGTTAAGTATCTGAGACTGGATTTGAACTCAGGTACTCCTGACTCCAGGGCTGGTGCTCTATCCACTGTGCCACCTAGCTGCCCCAATATTAACTTTTTATTCTTAAAAAAGGACTCATTTTTACATTGATACCATGCCACAGACAACACACCACATTTCCCCCAGCTGTTTGCATAAAGTTGATTGGTCATTGTCAAAAGTACTACTGCCATACAGATAAGGTGAGACACACAAGATAGCTGTACTGTGATCACTTGTTTTGCTTCCTCAAACCCCTCATGAGAAATAATCCCACCTTGCCCATCGAGAAAATCTGCCACCTGAATCTGAACAAGGAGAATCATCCACACACCAGATTCTGTCACAAAACAATGCCTCATTACTCAGTTGGAATATTTCCCCTGTTTGTTCCATAACCCTTTCTCTGAAAGATTCGATGAAGAGTCCTAAAAACCTCTAAGATTAAAAAAAAGCAACAACAGTGTATATAAATTAAGACCACCTCCAAGAATTCTCAAAAGCTGTTTGGTGAATTTTTAACTGATTCAAGCCCTCCTAGATGTTTGGCATTTTAACCCCAGTATCTTTTGGTGACCTTGTTTTTTCTTTAGATAAAAGTATATGTATTCTGATATCACAGAAGCTGAAGTTTAGTTTTTGATGACTTTGGCAAATGTCAGTGAACAGTGGGCATTCTGTGCAGCTGCAACAACCTGATGTCAGAAAGAATAAACATCATGGCAGCTGTATGTGACCATAACATTTCCACTGCTTTCATCTTACATAAATGTAGGTTTGGGGGGAGGGGGGGGAAGAACTGATAAGTGGGACTTATTAGGCAATGGATTGAAATCGGAAACTTAGGGAAATGAAGAATAATAAATAATTGCTTTTACTTTTTTTTTGGAAGCATTTCTTCCTGAAAGTCTTGAGATGAATATTTTTAGTGAACACACATATTATTGCCACATAGTCCTTGCCTGAGTTGATTTACCAAAGCTTTGACCCTGGTGAAAAACTTCAGTATATATTAGAAACATAAACAAGTTGAATTCCCAGTGATTTTGTTAT
The DNA here is from genome assembly GCF_019393635.1 of Dromiciops gliroides. Classification (NCBI taxonomy): domain Eukaryota; kingdom Metazoa; phylum Chordata; class Mammalia; order Microbiotheria; family Microbiotheriidae; genus Dromiciops; species Dromiciops gliroides. The sequence continues at coordinate 39,582,273 of NC_057866.1, forward strand.
TCTTGGCATAACTGCACTCCCACATTTCTCCACTGTGGCGACTTCTTTAAAAGTATTGATTTTAAAGCAAAAAGATTCTGAGTAAGGATGTCCTATTCTTTTGCTTGGCAAAATGCTCCAATTGGGAATCTCTTCTGTATTTCATTAGGCTGAAATCATATTCAATTAACATCATTTTTTTTGAATCTCTCCCTCTTATTCTTCCCCTTCCCCTGCCAGAGTAGAACATAAACTACTTATGGGCAGGGACTATTTTGGTTTTGTATTTGACATCGAATGTCCTTATTTTTATTTGATTGGCAGGGGTGAAGTTATAGATACTTAACTGTGTTGGACACTTTTCTTTTTGACAGCAGCTGCTCCTTTGCAAACTCCAGCCCTTAATGGCTCAAAGGTGACTTCTGGCCTTCCAGCCCATGATCAAGTTACACATGGGCTGTCATACTACTTCACTGAACTGGCTTTTTATGTATATTGTTCTCACTGGAGAATTTATGCCTTGAATAGGTTGTATGAGGGTTGTTTGTTTTTAAATCTTTTTAGGAGCTGATCAGAACATTTTCAGATCTCTTAATTTAAATCCTGTAATTATTTTTCCTGAATGAAAAATTGTTCTTAAACCATTTTTAGCCTTTCATTTCCAAACGCATCTACTTTTTTTTTTTAGAGCAATGAGGGTTAAGTGACTTGCCCAGGGTCACACAGCTAGTAAGTGTCAAGTGGCTGAGGCCAGATTTGAACTCAGGTCCTCCTGAATCCAGGGCTGGTGCTTTATCCACTGCGCCATGTAGCTGCCCCACCTACTAGTTCTGCTTACCTGCTGTTATCAGTTTAACTTTGTTTGGAGATTTTAATGATTATATTATATATTATATTATTAGTGATTATATTAATGTTAATATATTGTATTTTAATGTGTTGTATATTATATATCGTATATAATACACATATAACATTTTATATATATATATATATATATATATAAATTCTGTATAATAGTAGGCACAATATAAATACAACACACAGTTTCTCAGAAAGGAGTTGAGACAAACTGAACACATAACTTCTACTTGGCAGAGAGATAGTACAATGGATGGAGTATTAGTTCTGGAGAAAAGAAGACCTGAATTCATGGGGGGCAGCTAGGTGGTGCAGTGGATAGAGCACCAGCCCTGGATTCAGGAGGACTTGAGTTCAAATTCAGACTCAGACACTTGGTACTAGCTGTGTGACCCTGGGCAAGTCACTTAACCCTCATTGCCCTGCCAAAAAAAAAAAAAGGAAGAAGAAGACTTGAGTTCAAATCTAGCCTTGTGATTGGTGTAAGCCATTTGACTTCTATCTGTCTTAATTCCCTAAAGTGTAAAACAGCAATAATAATTGCATATACCTCCTAGGGTAAGGATAAAATGAGATAATGATTTTAAAGCACTTTGCAAACCTTGAAGTGAAAAATACTTACTAGCTATTATTATATTTAAGGAGTATGATAACATACTTTATAATTATACTTTAATGTTACATACATATGTAGTATTAAGTATATAGAATTATAAAGTATATTATATATGACTATATTATATATCATGTGTGATATATAATATATAAACTACATAATTTAATATACTAATATAATATACCATGTAACTATATTAATTAATTATATAATATACAATAAAGTATATACTTTATAATTTATAGTTGCATTTATAAACAAATAAAACATTATTGAAATGATGATAATAATAATAAGCAGTAGCTTTCTAGAGTAGAAAGTCAGGAGAACTGGACTCAAAGTAGAATTTTGCTAATTATTAGCCATGAGGCTGTAGACAGGTTACTTCTCCTTTCTGAGTGTCAGTTTGTTCCTCTATAAAATGAGGATGGAAATGCCTCTGGTCCTCTCTCATAGGTTTCTCATCAAGATCCGAAGAGCTAATGTATGTAAAGAACTTGGGACACTTCCAGGCCCTCTATTAACATCAGATTTGACTGATGCTATTGTCTTCTTCACTGAGTGGTTAAGAGGGAAGTGCCCTGTGAATTTATATACAATGAATAAATGTGCATTACTAGTACTACTACCACCACCACCACCACCATCACCGGATCAAACATCACAATTTACCTTGTTATTTCATACTCCCGTCCAGTAGAGTGCAAGCTACTTGCTGTCAGGGACAGTTCCATCTTTGTGTTTGTTTCTCCAGCATCCAGCCCCTTGTTGGGGCAGCTAGGTGGCGCAGTGGATAGAGCACCGGCCCTGGAGTCAGGAGGACCTGAGTTCAAATCCGGCCTCAGACACTTAACACTTACTAGCTGTGTGACCCTGGGCAAGTCACTTAATCCCAATTGCCTCACTAAAAAAAAAAAAAAAAAGAATGCTTTTTGATTGGTCTTCTCTGTTTCAAGTATGCACTTCTATGTTTAGGGAATGGTATATATGAGAGAAGCACAGTAAAGAGGGAGACAGAATAGGAGAAAACAAACATATTTATATTATAGAAATATTACTACCTCACATTTAATTATAAATATATAATTAAATTTCAGATCATTCATTCTTAAATATTTAGCTTCCATATTAGTTTGTATCTAAATAATAATGTAGCTTCTAATTAGAGCATCGGACTTGAAATATTTGTCTGGCAATGTTTTCTCTTTTTTGGGGGGGGGGGAATAAGAAAATACATTTTAAAAGGGTTTGTTCTACCTACATTTTATATGGTAGGTTGGACGGCATAGCATCCTTTTGCTTCATTTGACTTCAGATTTTAATTTATGAATATTTTTAGGTCACTTTGATTAAGTTCTTCCATCCTTAACATTTTAAATTATATAACCTGTTTATAGTAATTATTTCTCAGACATAGTAACATTGACAACGCCCAGACTCTTCCAAGTGAGCATATCTTATCTGTTAAATTTAGTAGGATTTTAAAGCAAATAATCTCTTTATTGTTCATTCATGATGAAAACTTGAATTAGTGAACTAAAATGATAAAAACATATGTTTCCATTATCTTATTTGTAACCCATAATTTTCTGAAGACCAATTTAAGGTATATTGTCTTTTCAAATGACATTAAATTAGACCCCAGTCATCTGTTTCCTGTCACTTCCTATTATTTTGTACTTGTTCATCAATCCTTAGGGGAAATCAAAGCCTGTGTGGTTCCCATCTGAATCTGCATAATTCTCTGTGATAGCTTGGTCAGGAGGTGCCTGCCCATGCTATTTACATTTCCACTGACATAGGGCCATTAACCCTATGCTGACATGCATGGTCATTGGGCATCAGAATCATTCTGACTCTTAACCAAAGCTTTTTTAATGAAAAAAATTTTCATTTTGAAAGACAAGATTAGGAAATAAGGTCATTTATCCCATGATTCCCTGAAGTGAGAGTCTAGGAATAATAGCTAGTTATACAGATGTAAGGAACTTTTATACTGAAAGCACAACTCATTTATGCCTATTTAACAATTGTGACAGAGAATGAGAGGCAGCATGAGAAGGGGGTAGAGTACTCAGAAATGGGAAGGCATGGGTTCAGATACTTGCTGTAGGAACGTGGCAAATTTTAAAATTTTTTAATGCCCCAGGAAAAAATCTTTAAGACTATAAATTATAAATGAGTTGCTCATTTCACCACATCAGTGAAACATCTGTTTCCATGCCAGAAGTTTCCTATGGTGATGACATCACTAGTCTAGAGATGTGTGTGAGACAGACAGACAGATGGACAGACACAGAAAGTGATAGAGACAGTCACAATGAGACAGAGAGAGAGAGAGAGAGAGAGAGAGAGAGAGAGAGAGAGAGAGAGAGAGAGAGAGGGAGAGAGAGAGAGAGAAGTGATGCAATGGGATGTATATCATGTATTTCCAAATTGAAAGAAGTTTGATTTCTTTAAAATTTGAAAACATATTGTTCTTTAAAAAAAACAAGGTGGGCAGCTAGGTGGCTCAGTGGATAAAGCACTGGCCCTGGATTCAGGAGGACCTGAGTTCAAATATGGCCTTAGACTCTTGATACTTAATAGTTGTGTGACCCTGGGCAAGTCACTTAACCCTCATTGCCCCCCCCCCAATTAAAAACAAAACAAAACAACAAGGAGAGATTGATCTTGGAGTCAGGATGACCTGGGATCAAGATCTCCATCAGAAAATAATGACATCAGCTAAGACTGTCACTGATCTGAATTGGTACCTGAAATTTTCTGATGGGGAGCACTCTGCACTAAGCTTACCCTTCAGTGATCCCTAGTGCCCCCTCCCCTCAAATTCTATTTTTTTTTTGGTGAGGCAATTGGGGTTAAGTGACTTGCCCAGGGTCACACAGCTAGTAAGTATTAAGTGTCTGAGGCTGGATTTGAACTCAGGTCTTCCTGACTCCAGGGCCGGTGCTCTATCCACTGCACCACCTAGCTGCCCTTTCCCTCAAATTCTATAGAGACTCCCAGTGTGCAAGCTCCAAAGCTCCTTTAATGACTCAGAACTCCTCCTACAAATGAAGGCACCTAGGTGACATAGTGGGTAGGGCACCAGACCTGGAGGCAGGAAGGAAATTCAAGTCTTGCCTCACTCCATTGTCTGGCTGAGTGACTCTAGGCAAGTCACTCAATCCTGGCCTCAGTTTCCTTATCTGTAATGTGGGGGCCATAATAGAGCGAGTTTTCCAGAGTTGTTGTGAGGATGAATGAAATAATAAGCATCAAATGTTTAGCACAGTGCCTGGCACGTAGTAAGCTCCGTATAAATGTTAACTTCTAATTACTAGCAGTTATTCTAACATCATTCTATGACCAGGGGGTGTGAAACCCAATGGTGTTCAAAGCACAAAAGATAAATGTCAGAAAGAGGGCAACAGGGTATGACTAGGCTGCAACTTATAAGCAACAGAAATTAGAAGCTTCTCTGGTTTGGTCAGTTATAACAGAGCCTTGAAGAAGCCAGCTCCTCTTCCATTCATCTGGTGAAGAGACACTGAAGGAGGATTTACATGGGCCTGACCCGCATGTGGAGATGATTCACCTACTCTATATAGATTTGAAGGTAGAAATACATATAAAGGAACTGCCTATATATTTGTATGCATATATAGAGTTACATACAGTTATATAGTTATGACTGCTTTTTAGTGAAATATTCTTCTCCTTAATGTTTCCATTTGCTATCCCCCTACCTCTCATCCAGACTATTGCAGTAGCCTCTGTAAAGAATTAATTGTGATTTGAGGTTTCTATGACCCCATCTTTGCCTAAAATTAGAAACCCCGCTGCACGCCTGTGTGCCCTGACCTCGCTCCTGCACGTAACTGCATGCCTGCATGGGCCTGGCCAAATTATAATGAGGGCAGCCCCGCCATGACTGGAAGCTGGGTGAGGGCAGTCAGGTGACCTTTGGCTTCCGAAAGCTGAAAGGGGGCTGGCAGTTATAGAGCGGCTTGTTAATCCTGTCAATCAGGGCTGCCGGCCAATTAGCTTGGGGCTGTGTGTCTGTCTGCCCTGTTTCCTGGGAGCCTGGAGGTTGCTGGTAAAGAGAAGGGAGGAGTTTCGCCATTTTGGTGTTGGAGCTGGAAAGAGGCAGGACGCAGCTGTGTGTCCAGCTGAGCCCTGGGCGGTGGTGTAATTCGGGTCATATTGTTTTCCTTCCCCCATTCCTTTTTTTCCCTTTCCCTTAATTCTACTAATCTTACTTGTGTTTTTAAGTTTGTTCTTGTTAATAAACCCTGTTCTGTTTTTGAAAGAGGCTGTTAATCTCCTTCCTTGCCCCAGTATTGCGGCTAGCTACCTAACTAACACTCCCCAATGAAAATTTGACCCCTTCACCTCATAATGGCCTTCTCACCCCTAATCCAGACTACCCATCCCCATTGCTAGAGAAATTCCCACAACATAGAACTGTGATCACTCCTCTGATCAGAAATTATTAATGCTAATTGGTACAGCAGGTACAGTGCTGGGTCTAGAGTTGGAAAGACCTGAGCTCAAATCTGGCCTCAGACACATACTAGATATGTGACCTTGGGTGGGTCACTTAACCTCGGTTTGCTTTAGTTTCCTTATCTATAAAATAGGGATAATTACAGTCCCCACTTCTCAGGGTTGTTGTGAATATCAAATGAGATAATAATTGTAAACCACTTAGCACAGTGCCTGGCACATACTAGGTGCTGAAGAAATGTTAGCTATTGTTGTTATCATTATTGCTATTATTGGTACTCATTGCCTGCTAAATATGGTTCATAGTCTGATATTAAAGGCTCTTTACAACCTGGATTGAAATGACCTTTTCAAGCTTATCTCCCACAGTTCACCCTCAAATGTTCAAGTATCTAAATAAACTGGATTGCTGCCCATCTCACAAGTACCTTTCCATTTGCCATATTTTTCTGTTCCACCACTCCCTATGCCTGGAATGTCTTGATCCATATTTCAACTTCTGAAATCCTGTGCATTTGAGCTACTATTGAAATTCAGCCTCCTCCATGAAGTAGTTCTTGATTCCCCTTGGTTGAGTGATTTCTCTTTCATTTAAATTAATAACAATGTATTTATTATTATTATTATTTAGTGAGGCAATTGGGGTTCAGTGACTTGCCCAGGGTCACACAGCTAGTAAGTGTTAAGTGTCTGAGGCTGGATTTGAACTCAGGTCTTCCTGACTCCAGGGCCAGTGCTCTATCCACTGTGCCATCTAGCTGCCCCCAGTGTATTTATTTTTTAAAAATAAAGAGGAGAAAGAAATGGCAAACCACTTTGGTATCTTAGCCAAGAAAACTCCATAGACAGCATTGGTGTGCTTTGGTCCATGGGGTCACAAAGAGTTGGACAGGATTGTACAACTGAATGACAACAACAAAGCCTTTATCAGAAAATAATTTGTATTATATTTATTCATTCATTTGTTTATTCAAATACACTCTGATCTCTCTTGTTACATAATAATTTCCTTAAGGGCCAGATCATGTCTTATCTACCTTTGTATCTTCCCCAGCCCCTAATACAATGATGTGCATATACTAGGCACTTAATAAAGCTTCCATTGAATGAATTCAATACATTTTTCACAGATTAAGGTTTACAGTGGAAAAATTGTGTTGGAGTCTGTACAAATGGTGCTGGAGCAATCAATGATGGGAGATAATGTTGGGTTTGTAGCACAAGTTAAAGCTGCTGGCAATGAACACATCACTTACTGCATGATCCATTGGGAGGCATTGGTAACCAAAAATATCACCAGAGGTAGATGTTGTGCTTCATGATATTATCATAATCATTAACTTCATTAAAAGCTATACCCTTAACAGGTGTTTGTTTTCAAAACCTTTGCAAAGACATGGAATCCGATTACAAAAGCTTATTACCACATGCAGAGGTAATGTGGCTCTCAAGAGGGTGAAGTTTAAACAGATTACTGAAATATGAAATTGTTATAGTTTTGACTGAGTAGAAATCATATTTTGTTATTTTTTTCATAATGACAGCTTTCAAAACTGTTATTTGTTGAATATTTTCAAAAAACTCAATGACAAACTTGGTGCTAAAAGGAAAAAAATTGTAACATAGGCATGTTGAGATAAAATTGAAAGTTTTACTACAAAAGTTAACCTATGGAAGAATAGGGTAGAAAATGGTTCTTAAGAAATATTTGCAGCTACAGATGATTTTATAATTGAAAATAACCCTCCCAAAGATTTAATTGTAAGAGTTATAATTGATTAGCTAAAGTGCCTGGAGACACAGTTTCTTTCTTTTTTTTTTTTAAGTTTTTTTTTTCGGGGCAATGGGGGGTTAAGTGACTTGCCCAGGGTCACACAGCTAGTGTCAAGTATCTGAGGCTGGATTTGAACTCAGGTACTCCTGAATCCAGGGCTGGTGCTTTATCCACTGCGCCACCTAGCTGCCCCCTGAGACACAGTTTCAGAAATACATCCCTTCAAATTTGATTCTAAAAAACCAAGTTGGGTTCATAAACCATACTCAATTGAAATAAAAAATGTCAGCCATCTGCCATTAAAAGTTCAAGAAAATTTGCCAAGTTATCAAGCTCCACAGGCTTAAAACTTGAGTTTCCTAAAAAAAATTGTTAAATGAATTTGGATTTAGGATTAGGACAGAATTTCCAACAATTTCTGAAATGTCCCTAAACATACTTCTGCCATTTTGTACCATGTGTTTATTTGAAGCAGTATTCTCAGCATTGATGATTATAAAGTCAAAATATTGATCAACTCTGAAAAACGTTGAAGATGCTCTACATCCTGCAGTATCTCATATTCCACCAAGATTTAATTCTGTGTGTGTGTGTGTGTGTGTAGGGGGGGGGGGAATTGGGGTTAAGTGACTTGCCCAGGGTCACACAGCTAGCAAATGTCAAGTGTCTGGGGCCAGATTTGAACTCCGGTTCTCCTGACTCCAGGGCCCGTGCTCTATCCACTGCGCCACCTAGCTGCCCTGATTTAATTCTTTATGTAAAAATAAACAAGCACATTCTTCTCATTAGTGTGAAAATTTGATTTTGTCTTTAATAGATGGTAAAATTATATGTATACCAAAGAATTGTTTTAAAATAAATTTCTTCATGATTTATTATCAGTAAATGTTTGATTACATATCCATTTTATATACTTATGTACCTGGGGTCACATAAAAAATTCGTAGGCATAAAGGGAATGGGGGGGGGCAGCTAGGTGGTACAGTGGATAGAGCACCGGCCCTGGAGTCAGGAGTACCTGAGTTCAAATCTGGCCTCAGACACTTAACACTAGCTGTGTGACCCTGGGCAAGTCACTTAACCCCAATTGCCTCACCAAAAAAAAAAAAAAAAAAAAAAAGGAATATGAGTGGAAAAAGTTTAAGAACCCTTGATCTAGTCAAAGAAGACACCAAGCACTTTGCTTGGAGTCAGGAAGACCTCAGTTTGAATCCAAGCTCAGATGTTTATTAGTTATGTGACCCTGGGCAAGTCACTTACCTATCTCACATAGGATTATTGTGAGGATCAAATGAGATATATTTGCGAAATATTCTGCAAATGTTAAAGCACACAAATGCTAGCTATCATCATCATATTAAAATATTTCTGAGGTCTCTTCTAGCTCCAACCTCCTGATGCTATGGCTTTAGAAAAAGCAATCTATGATTCAGACTTCCACAAGGCACATTTCTTCCATAGAAACTTCAATTATCCTGGAAAAGCCTACAGGGTAATGTATTGGGTTACTCATTGATGACCACTCAACTCATTTCTCTTTGGTCTGAAGCTGTGATTTTTATCCATTTTGTGTGTCATGGACCTCTCAAGCAGGCTTCCCGAAGCCTAGGGACCCCTTTCTCAAAAAAAGGTTTTATTTGTACAAAATAATGTACAAAGGAAATTAATTATGTCGAAATACAGTTATCAAAATATAAAAAAACCCTCATAGACTTCAAGTTAAGAACCCCTACTTTAGAGTCCTAAGTGCTCATTTTGAATACCACTATCTTACATGCACAAATGAAATTCAATGTACAGAACAGGGACATTTGCTTTTGAAGGAAGAACAATTCCACTTCATTAAACTTGATTTTTTTAATGAGTTTAAGTTAATTTATTAAATTCACAGAAATTTGAATTTTTATTTCTTATATCATTTCAGTGTTCTAAAAGGTTCTTTATATATAGCAGGATTATTTATTAAACCAAATTTATTAGCTATTAACCACTCATAATTATCTTGGTAATAATTTACTACCATTGGCATAGTAGATAGAGAACTGGTCTCGGAGTCAAGAAGTCCTAGGTTCAAGCCCGTAGATGATATGGCATAGAGATTTTCTGGTCCTAGAGTCAGGAAGAACTAGTCTTCAGATAACTAAGATTGTAAATGGAAGTGAGAGTAGAATGCTGTTGACTTGTCCCTAGATTGGTTCTCTCTGAATTTCTATTAGATGAGGAGAATGAGATTACTACTGGTGTAACTACTACCACTACAACTGCTGCTATTACTGCTACCACTCCTCCTCCTCTCCTACTTTTATCACTACTTGAACTACCACTAAGAGTACTCCTGCTCTACTACTACCACCACTACCATTATCACTACTACAACAAGTACTACTACTATTACTAATCCTGCTATTACTTCCCTATTATTACCACTACCACCACTACCACTACTACCATTACTACTACTAACACCACCACCATCACCACAAGAACAACTACTACTACTGCTGTTGCTGTTGCTGTTGCTGCTGCTGCTTCTGCTGCTACTACTACAAAATCCTCCACAGGTAACATCCACAAGAACTCAATCAACAACAGGTCAACAAAGAAGCATTAAACAAATTAGTCAAGCAGATTTGTCTGTAGAAACACAGGGTTTGCAATAGTGGTTCAGAATTAATTAATCAACAATAATTTATTAAATGCCTACTATGTGCTAGGTACTGTGCTAAGCCCTGAGGATACAAAAAGAAGAAAAAGATAAACCCTGCCCTCAAGGATCTTATAGTCAAATTGATTATACCACTTCATCTCCTGAAGAAATTACAGATTATCCTTAAAGAGCCTGGATTTACTCATCAAGGGACTAATTCGAGCAAACAGTAGAAATTGTGCAACACAGCCCTGCAGATTATAGAAAAGTAGCAACTACTGAATACCTATCAGGGAAAGAAAGGTGCTTCATAAACCAACAGATTCCAAGTTCTGTACTACAATGTAGCTTTTCCTTCCCTGTCTCCCTACTCTCCTGCAAAGAACCTTGATAACTGAACAAATCACTTATACTGGAACTGGAATATTGTCACAGATTACTGTTTCCCCAAATTACCAGTCATAACACTGATATAAAAATTTAAGAACAATGTTTTTAATAGATGTCACCATTGTTACCATACCAGATATAATCGCAAACTATGTAGAATATATGGCTTAATAATCTAGAGACCTAGAAGAAGAAGTCAAGGCCACATGGAAATAGGATGAAGCATATACCGTCCTCGTCTTCATCCTTGCCCTCTTCGTCCTCTTCGTCCTCTTTTTCTTCCTTCTCCTCCTCCTTTTCTTCTTCCTCCTCTTTCTTACCATTATCCTGTATGTTTCTGGAATTGTATCAGAATTGCTTTCAAAGAGCCTACAGAAGATTAGCTTTTATCCCAATATGTTTTTTCACTTATAAATAGCATCCATTGCACCTACCTAGTCACAAAATATTAAATACAAAAAAATATGAGTCCTATCTGAACTCCATTGAAAATGATGAAAAGAATGACACAATAACAAAAACAACCACCACAACAGAAGTGTTTTATAATCTGTACACAACCCTGGGAGTAGTTGGTAAAAGAATTATTGTTCCTTTTTTATAGTTGGGGAAATAGAGTTAGGAAGGTGACATGATTGGTGAATTTTAACTTCTGATCAACAGGGCAGTCAACACACATTTATTAAGCACTTACTGTGTGCCAGGTTCGATTCTAAGTGCTGGAAATACAAAGAAAGACAAAAATAGTCCCTGCCCTCAGGACGCATACATTCTAATGAAGTAGAAAATATATAAACTGGAACATAAAACTTATATACAGAGTAAAGGGAAGGCAGAGTCTGATTGGGGAAAGGTCTTAGCACTGTTGAAAGTGTGACTTGAGTCGAGACTGAAGGAAGCCAGGAAAACCTAGAGACAGGTTAACAACTCAAGTCTCCTAACCTCAAGGAAGTTCACTTTCTACTCTAAGTGCTCCCCAGTTCTTGAAAATACCACACAAAAATCTAATCTCTCTGCATATATAAACAGGAAAGCTCATTTGGAGTTCATCAAAAAGTTGACCCTTGTTACTAGTATATTATGTAGATTATAAGGAAATTTGACTTGGAAAATATCATCATTATCAACTTTTATGAAATGTCTTAAACACTTTGCAAATTATCATTCATAAAATCCATTTAGCTGTCAGTTGGTTATAGAACTAAACCCTCTAGGTACAGTCATGAGCAACTAACTGATTTACATAATCTTGAACAAGGAGATACAGGAAAATCTCTATTTCTTTGTAAATGACAGGAGGCAGGGTAAGACACTAAAACCAAACATTATTCCTCTAGGCTTGAAAGCAAGTTTATACTACCAGGGAAGAGAATGTTCTTCTGCCTTTCACCCTTATACATTTCACCATCAGTGTATAAAGGGAATATGACTTGACTTTGGCTATCTTTACTCACAGGGAAATTCCAAAGGTCCTCATGTTTCAGGGAAACAAGAAAAGTCTCTTTTGCTCAAAAATGTGATGGGATTTAAGGGTCAGAAGACCTGTGTTCAAATCCTGGCTCTGTTATCTATGTGACCTTAGACAAGTTGTTAATTTCTCCCAGGCTTAGTTTTATAATTTCTAAAATGAAAAATCTGGGTTAGATCATTTCATAAATCTGCAACCTTATGTCTCTGTAACTCATTCTCTAAAACTTCAATTTTTCATAATTCAGGAGATGACTTATTAGCCCCAAACTCATTGGTTTCAATTCATCAACAGATATAAATGCTTGATATGAGTCTTTCTTGAGGACATCTTTCACACCTGTCTAAACATTAGGTCCCTGAAGATAGATGAGAAGAGATCCCACAGGAGGTATAAAAGGACATGGAAGGGGGACAGCTAGGTGATGCAGTGGATAAATCATGGGCCCTGGATTCAGGAGGACCTGAGTTCAAATCCAGCCTCAGACACTTGACACTAGCTGTGTGACCCTGGGCAAGTCACTTAACCCCCATTGCCCCACCCCAAAAAAATGTTTAAAAAGGACATGGAAGGAGCAATGAAGATAAATAAATTTATATTCTACCTGAGCGACACTTTCATATCTCATAATGTCCTAATAGACATTACTTGTTATGCTCATCTTGTTATCATTTAAATTCATCATGCCTGAATGCTAGGAGTCACTGCAGTAGATAGAGCTCTGGGCCAGAGTCAGGAAGAATCACCTCCCTTAGTTCAAATCTGGCCTCATATACTTACTAACTGTGTGACCCCCAGTGAGTCACTTCACCCAGTTGTTCGTTTCAGTTTCCTCATCTGTAAAATGAGCTGGAGAAGGAAACGGCAAACCACTCCAGTATCTTTGTCAAGAAAAATGCAAATGAAGTTATGAGGCATCAGACATGACTGAAGAAAACCTGAACAACAGAACCAAATTTGTCACCTTCCCTTTGAATGAACTCCCTTCCCAGCTTCCCTTTCATTGTCAACAATGATATCACATGTCTATTAGTCACAAAAGTTCAGAAAACCTTGGAGTGATCCATGTAACATCCTTTCTCCTTATTCCCCCATATCTAGTTAAATGCTAAGCCCTAGTGATTTTATTCAATTGAATTATGTTTTTATGATGTTGTCGATTCCCTTGCTAAGGGACCTATAGTTGCTCCCTACTAACTATTATATCAAGTTTAAATTCCTCTGCCTGACTTTCAAGGGTCTCTATAAGCTGACACCATTCTATTGAGTGTTTTAAAGTTATTTTTAAAAATTTAATTAACATTTTTATTTAAAATTTTGATTTTTAAATTCTATCTCTCCTTCTTTCCCTTTCTCCCCTCCCCCCTCCCTGAGGTGGGGGGGGAGAGGACTTCAGATATAGGTTATACACATCAGATATAGGTTATACACATACAATTATGTAAAACATTTCCATATTATTCATTTTGTATAAGAAGACTTGAATAAAAGAAAAAAACCAAAATGAAAACAGCATGCTTCCGTATGTGTTCAATCAATATCAGTTCTTTTTCTGGAGGCAGATAGTATGCTTCATCATTAGTCCTTTGGGATTATCTTGGATCAATGTATTGATAAGAGTAGTTAAGTCATTCACAGTTCTTCATCAAACAATATTGCTGTTACTGTGTGCAATGTTCTCTTGGTTCTGTTTGCCTCACTATATGTCAGTTCATGTAAGTCTTTCCAAATCTTTCTGAAATCATCCTGCTTGTTATTTCTTGTAGCACAATAATATTCCATTATAATTATATACCACAGCTTGTTTAGACATTCTCCAATTGATGGGCATCCCTTTGATTTCCAATTCTTAGTCACCACAAAAAAAGCTGCTATTAATATTTTTGTGCAAAAAGGTTTTTTTTGGGGGGTGGGTGGGGATATAACCCTAGCAGGGGTTTTGCTGGATCAAAGGGTATGCACAGTTTTATAGTCCTTTGGGCATAGTTCCAAATTGCCTTACAGAATGGTTGGGTCAGTTCACAACTCCACCAACAATGGATCAGTGGTGGATCATTATAATAGAATAGATACAAATTACACGTTGGTAAATGACTATAGTAATCTAGTATATGATAAACCAAAGATTCAAGCTTTTGGAACATTATTTGACAAAAACTGCTGGGAAAACTGGAAAACAGTATGGCAGAAACTAGGTATAGACCAACATCTCACAACTTGTACCAAAATAAACTCAAAATGAGTTCTTGATTTATGCATAAAGGGTGATACCATAGCAAATTAAGAGAGCATGGAGTAGTTTATCTGTCAGATTTATGGACATGGGAAGAAAAGATATAGAGAGCATTACAAAATGCATTACAAAATGCAAAATAGATGGTGGTTATTATACAAAATTAAAAAGCTTTTGTGCAAACAAAACCAATGCAACCAAGATTATAAGGAAAACAGAAAACTGGGGAAGAATTTTTATAACAAGTATCTCTAATAAAGGCCCCATTTCTCAAATATATAGAGAACTGAGTCAAATTTTTGAGAAATGGTCAAAGGATATAAATAGTTTTCAGACAAAGAAATCAAAGCTATCTATAGTCATGTGAAAAAAATGTTCTAAGTCACTATTGATCAGAGAAATACAAATTAAAACAACTCTGAGGTATCACACATTAGAGTGGCTAATGCGACAAAAAAGGGTTGGATGTTAGAGAGGATGTGGGAAAACTGGGACACTGATCCATTGTTGGTGGAGTTGTGAACTGACCCAACCATTCTGTAAGGCAATTTGGAACTATGCCCAAAGGACTATAAAACTGTGCATACTCTTTGATCCAGCAAAACCCAGTAACAGACTGTCCCATTTTATTTAAACAACAAATTTCCTGCTATTTCCCCAACATCTTCCCTCTACTCTTATCAAGATAGTTTCCTAACCATCCAACAAACATACTGTTCTTAGGTCTGATATTTGTGCTTTCACTTATGTGATTTCTCCCTTGGAATCTTTTTTCCCATCTAATGTCTTATGTCCTTTAAGATTCAGCTTGTCCCAGTATCCTTCATTATGCTGGCCACCTCAGTCCGCATTGATCTTCTTTCCTGCTCTTTTTCAGCTTTAGATTGTAAGCTCCTCAAGGGCAGGGACTATCTTTTGCCATTCTAGTAGGCAATTAATAAATGTTTATTTATGTAGCACTTAATAGAATAACAGATACGAGGCTGCATCAGGAAATGCCTAATGTCTAGATAAAAGAGGTGATCTCTCCACTCCACTCTACCCTGTATATCTTATCTGGGTACTGGTCACATTTTAGGAAGGATGTTGAAAAGTTAGAGAGCAGCCAGAGGAAGGTAACTAGGGTGATGGAGACCAACAAAGTCATTCCATATGGGACGTGCTTAAAGGAAATGTAATTTTTTAACTTGGAGAGAGAAAATTTAAAAGAACACTGCCTTAAGGTATTAAGACATCACTTGAGAAGATGAATTAAGCTTATTTGTCTTGGCTGCAATGAGAGGAACTAGGAGCAGAAAGATGAGTTAAGGCTGTGCTCTAAGGAAAGACCAGATGTTTTTAGAGGTTCCTCCTCTCTTAAGTTACTTAAGAAAAACCTTGATGACTTTGTGTATATTTAAAGGGAATTATTGGTTACCTATGGGTCAGACTAATTGGCCTCTGATGTCACTCTCAACTCTGACAATTGATGATTTTATAAACTGTGTCGTACCTGAAACTTCACCATTTCACCTACTAGCCAATAGCACTGCAGTTGACTATTGGGATAGAACCTTGGCAATAGGTGTGGTAGAACAGATAAATTGTATGGAATCTCAGAGCTACATAGTGAGTCTCTACTTATAACCAGAACCTATCAATATCACTTTAATGACATTTCCCTGAGACTATGGTCGGCTCAGCATTCCAAGTTTTGTCCCATTTATGTTATTTAAGAATCCAAGCCACAATGTTTTAAAAACCATATCTCTCCTTCTTGATGATAGATTCAAAAGAGATAAGGATTTCTATTTCAAATGAATTAACTTTGTAAAGTTTACCTAAGACTTGCCTTGGAAGGACAAAATGGGGATTTGGGGGGTGCATGGATTTGTTTAATAATAGTAACTCACATTCATAAAAAAAAATTTAGGTTTGCAAATTACTTTCTCACAACTTCCCTGTGAAATAGCTACTATGTTATTATTCACACACTGATGATTATTAGTGTAGTGTCTGAGATCACCTTATTCACAAGGGCATAATCTCAAGAGAATAAAAAGTACTCTAGGATCAGGATAGTTTTTGGACTACAAGTATTTCTCATTAGCCTTCATTGGTGTGTTTAACTTTAATAGTTGTCCAGGAGACACAGAAAAACAAAGGCATTTAATGAAATGATACAATAAGAAAAGTAACAATCTCCCACGAATACACATAGTATTAGCATGAGGAGTGGATACACTTCTAGACCAAGGGCTTCTTAAACTTTTTCCACTCATGACCCCCTTTCACCCAAGAAATTTTTACACGACACCATGTATATAGGAATATAGGTATACAAATCAAACATTTACTGTCAAATTTTTCACAACCCCACATTCACTTAGGTGATCCTATGGGGGTGGCAACCCATAGTTTAAGAAGCTTTGTTCTAGAACATAAATGGAAAAGAATACACCTAAAGAATATATGTGGGAAAGAAATGTTCATGGAGGAACAACTTACATGTGCTGCTTGCAGGATTGCTGATGTCTTTTGTGATGTAATTGTGCCAATGCCATTGTTTCTACCTGTAAACCTATGCAAACACTCTCCCAATGGCATTTAAATCTCTCTTTCCCCAAAGGGGAAGGTCAGTTCTTGAGATTTAAATCCCCTTCTTCCTAAAATGGAAGGAAATCAGAGAAAGACAATGTCTAGAAAAATTAAAAGAAAGATTTTATTGAGCAAGGAAGAAAATCTAGCTTGATCATGGGTGCTGTCCAGCCTATTGTGGAATAGGGTTCCATGCAATAGCTTGCAAGGGCTTATATACAGTTTAAACAAAGGCAGGTAAGAAATTTGGAGGAAAGGTAGGCTTAGAGAAGGCCTACTCCCAAAGGGAGTGTGTGTGTGTGTGTGTGTGTGTGTGTGTGTGTGTGTGTGTAATTCCAGGGGTGGAGAATGTGGCCTTCCATACACAAATCAGAAGGCATTCTTGGGCAGTTCAAGGTCTTGATGAGATCTCTTCAAAAAGAAAAAGGATTTTAGCTGAAGATAAGGTCCATATCCTGTAGTCACATAAGTCTGATTGGCTTCAGAGTTACTCAATTGTTCAGCTAGGTTCACTCTAAATCAAAGAAAAGGATTGTTGGTGTGTTAACCAATGAAGCCAGCCCTTATATAGTTGTTCTGTATATCCCATTACCTGGATAATTGTGGGGTGTGTGTGTTTGTGTGTGTGTGTTGGGGGAGTGTCAAGTAAATCATTTGGAGATCTCATTAGGTTCTAGAATCTTCTCCATGCAGATGAAACCTTAATGTATATGCACAAATTTATGTGTCTATGTACACATGCATGCATGCATTCATATATCCACTCCACCCATGAATATGTTTTTATAAACATTTCACACATATACATGTAAACACATATATGTATATACAAACATATCTATCTATCTATCATCTATCTATCTCAGGCAAGAGGGAATCAAAGGTCCTGAGAGATCATCTAGTCCAGCCTCGTCATTGAATAGATGCAGAAACTGAAGCCCAGACCTGTTAAAAAGTGACTTACCCAAGATCATGCTACCATTTCATAAAAAGAACCCAGGATTCCTGAGTCTAGGACTTTTCTCACTCACCAAATCCTGCTACCCTGATTAAGGACCTAGGAAGGAGTGATTTAGATCTGCTAAAAAACAAGAATAAAATTGACATAATTGAAGAGAAGTAAATATATGTATTTATAGTTGCCTAAAACACTAACTTGTGTCATCCTTTAAAAAAAAATTCTCAACCCTCCTGGATTTTAAGGCAGTGAGAAACATTGTTTCACAGAATGTAGGAGCATAATGAATTGCACAGCCCACGATAAGTATTTGCAGAAAAGAGACTATGAAAACAATTGCCACCTATGGTGTATCATCCATCGTAGACATTGAAAAATGTAATGATGACACCCAACAGGAACCTCCAAATTAAATCAGCATGGGCTAAGGAGGTTGTATTTTAACTAGAAAATTGTATGGTTAGGGTTAGCTTGTGATCCATTTTTTAAAAAAAACAACAAAGTTTTTAAAAGAAAAAAAGCAATATGCCTTAATCATAGATTTCTATGCGCGCACACACACACATATCTATCTATCTATCTATCTATCTATCTATCTATCTATTTGGGGGGGGCAGGGCAGTGAGGGTTAAGTGACTTGCCCAGGGTCACACAGCTAGTAAATGTCAAGTGTCTGAGACTGGATTTGAACTCAAGTCCTCCTGAATCCTGGGCCGGTGCTTTATCCACTGCACTACCTAGCTGCCCCTATAAATTTTTTTTAATGGGTTTCTTTACTTCTGGTCACTCAAGCTTTGGAGGAAGCATGTGTACTTGGAGTCAGTGATGAATGGCTTGTGTCCAAAATTTCGCTAGTTTTGAGAGATGGGCACTTTCCTTAATCTCTCTGAGCCTCAGTTTTCTCATCCCTAAAGTGGGAATAACAACACATCTAGTACCTCTCTCCCAGGGATGTTACCCGGAATGCTTCCCAAACCTTAAAGCTTTTTTTATGCATGTGTACCATTAGCAAAATTTATTCCTAGCATTCAACCAATTCCATCCTCAATGTACTCAATCACAGTTGGTTCATTCATTCAAAAAACCATGGGATTCTTTTCTGAGAAGATCATAAAGGAACTAGATAGAAAACCGGGATATGAGAAGAGGAAGTGTTCTTTCAAGCAGATCCTTTCTTATGATGCCAGATGCCCAAGCAGGAAAAGTGCAAAGCCTAAAAAAAGATGTGCCAGCTCTGACATCTCTTGTCTGAGGACAGCAATGAGCTGCAACCTCTTGCGTGTTTCAGATGAACGGCTTGTCTAATTTGTGCTCTGCCTTTTCTTGTCTTTGCTTCCCACTGTCTTATTTCTACCCCGCCTGTCGCACAGCTCACATTTCTACCCCTGCCTGACTTGTTCATTTCTCAAGCACGGTTCCCTTTTTCCTGAATTGGGCCTAAAGTACTTTCTGGTTGGGCACTTCATGATCTTGGCTTACTTATAGCTTGTTCTGGAGTTGAGGGTTTGCTTCTCACCATATTTCTACTTGAGTTTTAAGGCATAAAAGGAGGAATAGAAATGCCAGAATGAAAAAGACATGTCAGAGAAAAACCATTTTTTTTTCAAACCCCTTCACTACCAGTGGTAATTATGGGTATTGTATCACTTCTCCTGATTGAAAGAATCCATTTTCTAGCTTATATCCCTATTTAAATCTATTTCCCTCCATGGGAGGGACTTGTGGGAAAATTGTACCAGATGAGAAGGTCATGTCTCCTTTGATGAAGTCATTCCTCCATATCAAGGTATCCACCCATGACATGCATGATGCCAGATACAACTGACAAAGGAGACAAGGTGTTCGGTTTTTATAGATTTCCCAGATGGCAAAAAGAACACAGTCTGCATCATGAGCACTTAAAACTGATGCTTTAAATTGCTGCTGATGTGAGTCAAGGGATTTAGAGCTGCAAGGCACCTAAAAAATTGTTGAATTCAGTCCCATCATTGAGGCTGCTAGGTGATGTGGTGGAGAGAATATTGGGCTTAGAGTCAGGAAGAACTGAGTTCAAATCCTGTCTCAGACACTTGCTAGTTGTGTGACTCGGGGTGAGTCCCTTAACCTCTATCTGCCTCAGTTTTCTGAACTCTAAAATGAGGGTAATAAAGCCCTGCTTACAGGGTGGGTAGTTGGCCTTTGGGTCAGGAAGATTTGGGTTCTTGTTTTGATTCTGGTACATTCTCTCTGAGGCATTATGGGTGAATCACTTGATCTCTTAGTCACTTGGTGGTGTTTGTTGTTCAGTCATTTTTCAATCATATTCGACTCTTCCTGACCCCATTTGGGGTTTTCTTGGCAAAGATACTGGAGTGGTTTGTCATTTCCTTCTCCAGCTCATTTTATGGATAAGGAAACTGAAGCAAACAGGGTCAAGTGATTTGTCCAGGATCACATAATTATTAAGTGTTTGAGGCTAAATTTGAACTCAGGAAGATGAGTCTTCCTCACTCGAGACCTGGAGCTCTCTCTATTATCTCACCTAACTCCCCCCAAAGTTATTGATCAGTTGTTTCAGCCTTGTCTGATTCTTCAGGAACCCTTCTGAGATTTTCTTGGTAAAGATACTGGAGTGGTTTGTCATTTCCTTCTCCAGATGAGGAAACTGAGGCAAACAGGTTAAGTGACTTGTCCAGGGTCATACAGCTAGCAAGTGTCTGAGGAAAGATTTTAACTCAGGTCTTCCTGATTCTAGGCTTGGTGCTCTAGCTACTGTACTACCTAAGCTGCCCTATTCTTAGTGCTAGAGGTAGTTTCTTGAGGCTATTGGTTACAGACAAATTACCTGCCTTAATAGAGGGAATTTCCACGCTAGAAGTTCTCTGCAGTCATGAAATCACAGGTCACCCCTGCAATCCCTGAAACAACAACAAAAAGAATGCTTGGGTAAACTGAGTATTGGTAGAAAGTGATAGTAGGTAGTCAGTTGCTTTACTTTTAAAAATGAGTTTGGCACTCATTTCTTGAAACAACAGATGAGGTATAAAAAATTAAATTAGTGAACCAAGGTAGATAAACAAATAATAAGAAATTCAAGGCTTTTAAAAACAATGTTGTTCATTTTAATATGAAAATTAGATATATGCTTGAACAGATGCATAAAAATCCATCCTTATAAAAATGTTTCCATTAATTAATTATAGCTTTAACAATGGAATTGACTTATATTTCTGTTTAACTTGTTGAGTTTCTGCTCATTATAACATAATGAAGTATTTTTTTCTTCACTGGAAAAAAAATCATATGATTTCTCCTCTTTCACTAATATGGCATCTCCCCTGATTGTTCAAAACTCCTTTTGCTTTTTCACTTAAAATCACCAAATATTCTCTTCCATGCCTGTCACACATTAATGTCAAGGATTCTAAGCTATGTTTAAGTTATCCACTGGCATCTAGTAATTATCCAGAGCTATCGAATGCAAGGCACTATCTTCTGATGTGTAAAATTTCAGACCTGAATAGAATTCCTCCATTTAAACTCATCTTGAGACAGTTTTAGTATAACTTTTAAGATTAAGCAATTAAGGATGATTTATTTAATGAAGTGTCATATGTTAATCAACATTTGACCGGAGGACCGTGCCTCCAAATGTATGGAAAGGCACAGAAGATAAAGCACAGATGATGTCAGGAGATGTTACCAGTCCCATTGTGACTAAAGCCTCACAGTTTTTCAAGCAAAATTGTCTTTCAACAGAGAAAAACTCCAGCTTCCTCTGAGGAGTCATCCATTCACATCCACTAACAATATGAATGTAGATAAAAATTATCCAAATCAGAACTTGTTGAAGATGTTTTGAAAACAATAATGAATTGGGGTTTTACTGTGTGTAAGTCCAGCAGTGACTGTGCAACTGATTATTTTGCAATGAGAACTTTTTGTTTTTCCTCTTCAGATTCATTTTTATGCCCTCTGTTTTGATTGAGTGTTTCATACTTGAAAAAGAAAAAAGAATCACCCAGCAACCCAGACCTGAGACTTGCATTGGTATCAGACACAATGTAAGTGAGTCCTGATACCTTTTTTTTTTTTTATCACTTGTACACTAGGAATTCTATTTTTTAAATGATATCCTGCCAGCTTTTTCACAATCCATTAATTCCTGGATCAACATCAGAAGGAATGTCAGAGCAGAGTGAAATTCTTGTAAGACACAGATGTCAGGATCAAAAGTCAGAGACATTCTCAGAACAGCAGGGAAGCATGCTGGTTCGACCTTAATCGTAACAATTAGTATCTGCCATGTGACATTCTCTATACTCTGCCTTTATTTCTGTTAAGTTCCAGGAATGATGAAAAGACAAAGTGTTTTCCCAAGTTAGATGTAAGATTTCATATGCTCTGGTTGGAAGATTTATCTGGGGGAGAGATTCTCAAGTTTTAGGTTTTTTTCCAAAATGACCGTCTATGGCAAAATGTGAGTGAGCCTAGAGAAAACTCCTAAATTGCCAATGATGGTCATAAATATCCATCTTCCAGAGACACATCAAATATAAGGTGACTTGCTTTATGGATACTTGTGGGGCTTGTGACTCTGGAAAAGGCTTTTAGTTATTTTTTTTAACACTTTGCAAAAGGCTGCTTTTACATTCTGCTCCTAGGAAATTCCAGTAAATGGATGCTCAATCAATGGGAATTGTTGTTATGAGAGAAATGGTTAAATGGGAACTTGACTACCTCAGCTTTCAAAGGTCTAGAGAATTTAGAATTCAAAAGGACCTCAGAGATTACTAGTCTGATATTCTCATTTTACAGAAGTGGAAACTGAGGCTCATAGAGGTTACTAGGGTATAGCAGAGGTACTATATACATGTATATATATATATACACATATTCACACACATATACATACATACACATATACATATATATATTCATTCATTCAATAAACATTTATTAAGCACTTACTATGTTTCAGGCACTATACTAAGCATGGGGGATAGAAAAAGAGGCAAAGGACAATCCCTGTCCTGCAAGAGCTTACATATACTACCTTAAAAGAAGCATACCTTTAGAGGGAATTATTTTTATCTTGTGTTTACATAAAGCCAAAAAGAAACATGGGCAGCTAGATAGAGCAGTGCATAGAGCAGTGGGCCTGGAGTCAGAAAGACCAGCGTTCAAATATGACCTCAGATCTTATCTGTGACCCTTGACAAGTCACTTATCCCTGTTTGCCTCAGTTTCCTCATTTGTAAAAGTAGATGGAGAAGGAAATGGCAAACCATTCCAGTATCTCTGAAAGAAAACCCCAAATGGGGTCACAAAGAGTTGAACACAAATGAAAACAACTGAACGACAGCATCAGCATCAGCAGCAGCATCAGCATCAGCAGCAGCAGCAGCAGCAAAAAAACAAAACCCAAACAAAACAAAAAACTTCTTGTGTGGCAAAAAAATTCAGTCAACTAGTTACATTTGGCTACATTAGGCTAAATAACTAGTTTGACTCATTATATTTCACCAACCATTTTTTTTTGTTTTTGTAGACACAAAACATAGATGACCACAGATCAGTTGTCCAGCAACTTTAAGCATCATGACCAACCTAAAAACTAGAAGTTTAGGCTTCATTTTTTTGTGTGTTAAAGTTTTGTTTTGTTTTTGCGGGGCAATGGGGGTTAAGTGACTTGCCCAGGGTCACACAGCAAGTAAGCGTCAAGTGTCTGAGGCCAGATTTGAACTCAGGTACTCCTGAATCCAGGGCCAGCACTTTATCCACTGCACCACCTAGCCACCCCCAAAACTAGAAGTTTAAAGTAAAAAAAGGTCTCTGGCCACATAGAATATGCTTTTGTATAGTAAACAGCCAAATAAAAAATAACAAAGAGCTGATGCTTCAAGGGTTACACCAGATCAGATTTGATTGGTTGGTTCATTAGCCCAATGGAAAAGAGCAACTTCCATTAGATGATGATGGTTATAAAAAGCAAATTTTAAAATCTTGGGAGAAAGCAACAGAGAATAAAGAAAGAAAGAAAAAAAGGAGAGAAAGAGAGGACAGCAGGGGCAATAAAGTCCCCGATCCTTGGACAGCCAAAGGAGGTATCTACAAGAAAATCCAAGAAGCCTGGAACAACTTGTCATTGTAGGAACAAATCATGCTACATACCTCAGTAGCCTCAATAGGTGCTACCTTGCAGAGGTGTGCTTTAATCTGCTATGTTCATAATGGTAATATCCCCATTTTACATTTGGGGAAACTAAGGCAAACATAGGTGAAGTGACTCCCTAGAGTCACACAGAGAGTAAGTGTCCAAGGCAGCATTCTAACTCAGGCCTTCTTGACTCCAGACCCAGTACTTAAATCACTGCACCACCTAATTGACTAAGGATCTTCATTAACCTTTTCCAGATAACTAAGAAAGGAAAGAAAACAAGCATTTATTAAGAACCTACTATATACTAAGGACTTTTACAAATATTATCTCAATTGATCTTCACAACAACCCTGCAGGTGGGTTAATTCAGTGTACTCTAAGAAAGCAGATAAATGTGTGATTGCTTTTATTTTTTTGTTTTTGTTTTTGGTGTGTGTGTGTGTGTGTGTGTGTTTGCAGGGCAATGAGAGTTAAGTGTGTGATTACTTTTAGAAGAAAGCTTATAATCAAAAGGAAGTGCTTCCCCAACCTAGGAAATTTAGGCGGGGAAGAACCACCTTTTAGATGCTAAAAAAATTTCTGCATAAGTCAATATTAGTGTTAGATTGGTCCCTGGAGCAATTTACTGACCTGATCCTCTTTATGGAGTGACCCCTTGCATAGCCTGGAACCATGAATTTTTCCTATTAATAGATACATGAATAATTACTAAGTGGCCAAGCTAGGACCAGAACCCTTCTCTTCTCTACTTCCTCTACATACCATCACACAGCCCCTTAAGAGGCCCTTTTCATACTTTCATATTCTTCTTGGCTTTCAACATTTACAAATACTATGTTTCCATTTTCTTATTTTTCTTTATGGTAGGAATATTAACAAAAATACTATGCATATGATGGGAGAACTGTGGAGGGAGAGCCAAAGATTGCCAAGAAAGAATTAAGACTCAAATACCCTCCGATAAATTTCCTCAACTATGCTTAGCCACTTTTTCTTTAAGTTTTATTTCCATGAATATATAACTATCACCCAGAGGTATAGAAATATGCCTTTCTCTTGTCATTAGTAATTTGGAAAACTCTTTTATATAGTTGTTGGACTTTTTTTCTCTCTCCCCCTTCCATCTTCCTGAAATTGAAAGCAATCCTTGGGGCGGCTAGGCGGAGCAGTGGATAAAGCACCGGCCCTGGATTCAAGAGTGCCTGAGTTCAAATCCAGCCTCAGACACTTGACACTTACTAGCTGTGTAACCCTGGGCAAGTCACTTAACCCCCATTGCCCCACAAAAAAAAAAAAAAAGAAAGAAAGTGATCTTCTCTGTTCCTTGTTTGATTATTCCTCTATTCATAGATCTGAGTGGTAATTTCTTTACTTCTAGGGATATTTATGGATACCCTTGTTTTACTCTTGATCCTATTAGAAAGGATTCTAGTTTATCCATATTCTAAATAATAGTATGTATTACATATAAAAGAGGTATTGGATTTTAGGTCTTTACTAGTTACCATTCTAAGGAAAAGCCTGTTTAGTCTTATCTTTTCTAGCATTTAACAGAAATGAATGTTGTATTTTGTCAAAGACTGTTTCTGTATCTATTGATATAACTACGTGATTTTTGTTGTTATTAATATTGTCTCTTAAATACTGAACAACTAATCCCTGCATTCTTGGTACAAATCAAACTTTATTATAGTTAATGGTCTTTTGGCTAGTTTGCTGTACCCTTTCTAAATATTTTTTCAAAATTTTTTCATCAATATTCTTTAGATACTAGCCACAGCTTCTTCCCTGTTTTGAGTAAAGGATCATATTTCTTTTTTATCAAAGGAGTTTTGTGGTATGCACTCTTTCCTCTTTTGTGGAAAGCAATTTATATAATATTATACTTACTTGTTCTTTGAGTGTTTGATAGAATTCATTTTTAAATACATCTCATCCTGGTATTTTTTGCTTTGTGATCTCCTTTGTGAATTCATTTCTTTTTTGAGTGAGATAGAATATTAAAATTACCCATTTTCACCTGTTAATCTAGATCTTTGATTTTCTGGGTAAACATTCATCCATTTCACTTTAATTATCTGTTTTTGGGGGTCATGTAATAGGGCAAAATACTTTCTAAGAGTCTTCTTTATTTTTTCTTTTTCTGTTGTGATTTCTTTTTCATTTTGATTTTGGTAATTTAGTTTTCCTCATTAAAATAAAATGAGCTAATGATTTGTCTTTATTCATTTTAAATCTACTAGTTTTATTATCTCTATTTTGAAATTTCTTTTCTTTCATTTGATTTTGAAAATTTGTATTTTTTTCTTTAACATGCTACTTTTTTTAGTTGTTTTTGTTGCACACTTAGTCCAATGATCTTTTGTCACTTTTTCTTAATGAAAGCATTCAGAGATATACATTTTTCTTATAAGGACTACATTGATTATATCACTAAAGTTTGGGTATATTGTCTCATTGTTATGATTTTTTGATAATTTTATTATTTCTATGATTGGTTCTTTGACCTACTCATTCTTTTAAAATAAATTTTTATTGATGTTTTTTGCTTTCTTTTTCAATCACCACAATTTTCCCTAGTATTCCTTTCCCTCTACTTCCCAGATTAAACAGGAAAAGGAAAAAGGAAAAAATAAGGATGATTGTTCAGTACATTGAAAAATCTGACAATATATACAATTTGTAACACTTGTGGACCTCCAATATCTGCAAAGAGGCATATGTAAAAATATACATATATAAACATATGTGTATCTTGGATATAAAACTCTTATCAAAGAAATTTGATACAAAGATTTTTTCCATTCAAGTACTAAGCATTAATTTTTTTGTTCAGAATCTTTCCAGTTTCATGTAATCAAAGTTATCTATTTCATGTTTTGTAATGACTTCTATCCTTTGTTCAGTTAAGAATAAATCTCCTGCTCAGAGCTATGAGATACATATGATCATTTATCTTCTGATTTTAAAAATAATATGATCTTTAATATTAAGACGGTGCATCTATTTACAATATTTTGTGTAATAAAGTATAAAGTGTTGATCTAAGCTTATTAAAACTAGTTTTATTAGCAGTTTTTATCAAATAGGTAATTCTTTCCTAAGTATTTTATGTTGTCCAGTTTATTGAACATTGAGTTATTGAGTTCCATTGTTTCTGATTCTCCCTTACCTGGGCTATTCTATTGAGCTACCTCTGTACTTTTGAACTGATATCAAATGGATTTAAAGACTGCTTTTTTATAAGTTAGTTTGAACTGTGAAAATGCTATTTCCTCTTTGCCTTTACTTTTAAAAAAATTCTTTTGTTATTCTAGATCTTTCATTTTTTTCCAAATGAATTGTATTATTTTATCAACTTCTGCAAAATGTTCCTTTGAGAATTTGACTGATACAGCATTGAAAGTATAAATTAACTTTTGTAGTATTGTTATTTTTCGGGCAGGTGGGGCTTGTTAGCCTTAGCAGGCAACCCGCCTAGGGGAAGGAAACCCTGATTTTAAACCTTTGCTGCTTTGCAGCTATACCCATATATGGGAAAGGCTTCAGGAGTTAACCCTGAGGAAAAATCAGGAGTCGGAGTCCCTTAGGCAGTTGGATGTTGGACATCACATCCCTCTGGCAACTCCTGAGGTGGCACTGGTGCCAAACTGTATTGGCTCTGCCCCTCCTTTGGATCCACCAATGTCGAGGAGAGGGAAAACCTGCTGCATGGGCAACAGCTTGTTTTCCATATTGATCTGCCCAGGCCAGCGCCCTGGAGAGGACACTCCAGCTACTCCTCATGGGGTAGATACAACAGGGGATGCGGCGGCAGTTACGGGTTATAAGTCACTCAGGAGCTGCGGCTCCCTTACGTGACTGCACAGCCACACTGTGGCCTGTGGCTCTTCAAGGCGCTGATCCATGGTCGTCTGCAACTGGTGGAGGCCTACTACTACTATTGTTATTTTCATATTGTTATATTATAGCCTGTTCAAGAGCACTTAATATACTTCCAACTATTTACGTAGTTCTTTATTTCTGAATTTATACAATTTTTTTGCGTGTTTTGGTAGGTTGATCTCCAGATATTTTATGCATTTTTTGGAATGGAATCTCTGTTTCTAACATTGCCTCTCAGATTTTGTTATTATTAGATACAAATGCTGTTGATTTTTTTTTTTAGTGAGGCAATTAGGGTTAAGTGACTTGCCCAGGGTCACACAGCTAGTAAGTGTTAAGTGTCTGAGGCCGGATTTGAACTCAGGTACTCCTGACTCCAGGGCCGGTGCTCTATCCACTGTGCCACCTAGCTGCCCCTAACGCTGTTGATTTTTGAGGGGTTATTTTATAGACTCAAACTTTGCTAAAGCTATTACTAATCTCAATTAGTATCTTTGTTGATTTTCTAGAATTTTCTAAATGAATCATCATATCATTGCCAAATAGGGATAGTTTTATTTCCTCTTCACCTATCTTTACACATTTAGTTCTTTCTCTTGTCTTATTTGCTATTGCTATTTTCAGAATTATAACAACTAATAGTGGGAAGAATGGACATCCTTCCTTGACTCCCATTTTTGGAGAAAGGTTGTAGTGTATCCTCATTGCATATTATGCTTGTTTTTGTTTTAGATACTTTATATATTAAATATGTACCTCAGTGTCTATATTTTTCCCCTCTCTCTATTTTCCTTTTTTTTTTTTTTACATAAATGACTATTTTATTTTGCCAAAGTTTTGTGTGTGTGTGTGTGTGTGTGTGAGGCAATTGGGGTTAAGTGACTTGCCCAGGGTCACACAGCTAGTAAGTGTTAAGTGTCTGAGGCCGGATTTGAACTCAGGTACTCCTGACTCCAGGGCCGGTGCTCTATCCACTGCACCATCTAGCTGCCCCTGCCAAAGGTTTTTATGCATCTTTTGAGAAAATTATGGTTTTTTTTTAATTTATTCTTTATATTTTATTACTTTGTGAAGTATAAAAGAATATGTTTAATATTTATGATTTTCTTTAATCTTTTTATGAGAGGATTTTTGTCCTAGTACCAGGCCAGTTTTTTCTCCCCCCCCCCTTTTTTTTTTTTGCGGGGCAATGAGGGTTAAGTGACTTGTCCAGGGTCACACAGCTAGTAAGTGTCAAATGCCTTAGGTTGGATTTGAACTCAGGTCCTCCTGAATCCAGGGCCGGTGCTTTATCCACTGTGCCACCTAGCTGGTACCTGGCCAGTTTTAATAAAACTATCTCACAGCAAAGTATAGTCCTTTTGATTCCTACTTACTAATACCCAAAAGTCTATCATATCTGACTTTTCTAAAAGTCTCTTCAGGTTCTTTACTTTTTTTTTTAATCATTTTTTAAAAAAAATTTGTCTATGTCTGAAGAAAGGCATTTTGAAATCACTAGTAATAATTATTTTAGTATCCAATTCTCCCTGTACTTTGATTAGCTTTCCTTTTTAAATGTTTAGATACAATGCCAATAGGTACATATATACATTTCCTTGTTTATCTCTTTTTGTGTATTTTTACCATTTATTTTCTGTATTCACTTCACACATATAGATTCTACTCCTTCCCATCATTTTAACTTCACGTGTGTCTTTATGTTTTAAGTATGTTTAAGTATGTTTCTCCTAAAATGTTGTTGAGTTTTGATTTCTAATAAATTATGTACCCTCCTTCATTTTATGGGTGAATTCAGCCCATACACATATACACATCCATGGTTATGAGCATTGTGATTTTTTACCCCTCCAGTACTCCAGTATAACCTTCTCTCTGGCTTCTACCTTCTGCTTCTCTCTCTCTCTCTCTCTCTCTCTCTCTCTCTGACATAGGAAAATAAAGTTAATAATATTGATACTAGTAATCTCCAGTTATAATGGTCTGATCCTTCTCCTCTCTTTTTTGCTTCACCTGGCTCAGACCAAGCTCCCTGGGTCAGATATTTTCTCTTTCTCCTTTTAATACTTTTTTTGTAATCAACTATTAGTAAGTTTAAATTTGTTTCTATTGTGACTTTCCCCTCCTCAACTTAACTCTCTTTTAAACCACACTTTCCCTCTCTCTGTCCCTACCTGTTTTGCTGTTTAATGTATTTCTACACTAAACCCCAGATAAGAGTGAGATTTAGAAGATGCCCACTTCCCCAACTCTCTTCATATGTGTATATTCTTCTGAACATGCCTCAATTGTGAAAAATAGTAAGGTATTCCTTAATCTTCCTCAATTCTTCCCATATCTGTTCTTTTCCCCTTTGATTTTTCAAAATTCTCTTAAAACAAACAAAATAGAACAAAATTACAGCCAGGTTCTGAGCTGTCTTCTTTTGTTCTTTCTCTGACCCTTGAAAACAATAGGATTCTGAGGGGATGATGGTCTCTACTTCTTTCTATTAGTGTATAAACACTTTTTTATCTTATAGTCTTTTCAAATTATTCAAATGTTTTTTTTATGTTTCTTCTCTCTCTAGTATTTGTGTTTCACAGATTCTACCATCTCTGGTTTCCTGAGGAACCATTTCCCCCCTCTATGTAAATTAATTAATTTTTTGCAAGTAAATTATTCTTGGTTGTAAGCCTTTTTCTCTTGCTTTTGGGCACTATAATGTAGTTTTGACTAGTAAGGAAATCAAACTTACAAAAAATGTTATCTTTTTATTGGACTACACATGAAGATCAGTAACTGGAAAGTTATTATAAATAATTTCTTTAATGTTTTCACATAGATCTGTGGCACTATAGAAAGAAAGGTGAATATGAAATCAAAGGACCTGGGTTCAGATCCTGGATTTTTTTTGTTTGTTAATAAAATCACAGCTTTAGAAGTGGAAGGGATCATAGAACTCTTCTAGTCCTTATAATTTTATGACCCTGAAAAAATTACTTCTACTTTCTGGGCCTCAGTTTCTTTATTTATAAAATGAGTGTATTGACCTAGATTTCAGGACACCAAATGCTAAATCTTTTGAACCTTTTCAGTATTCTTGCACTCAGACCATAGATTTTTTTAAAGAAGTTTCAGTATTAAAGATGTCCATCTTATAAAATCAATATCACTTTGCCTTGAATGAACCTTTTGGTTGGTCCATCAAAGAAAAAAGGTTATGTCAGATTCCTCCCTGCCATTATATAAACATGTATGTATGTATGTATGTATATATGGGTATGCATACATACATCTCTCTCTCTATCTACCTATAAAGATTTGTATCATTCATCATAAGAACTTTCTGACTAAATATATATTGTTGTTTCAGGTTAAGTGGCAATACAAAACAATATAAGACATAACAATAAGAATTTGTTAACTTCCTACTATGTGTAAGGCATTGTATTAGGTATATAAAATATTAAATAATCCTTTTCCCCAAGGGATTTTCATTCAAATGGGAAGCTACAATATGAAAAGAGATGAGTAAATACAGAGTATATACAAATCAAATGTAATTTGGGAAGAGGTGGTAGAGTAACAGTTTAATAGGTAGAGTAGGAGTTTTAATAAGAGAAGAGAATCAGGAAAGTCTTTATGTAGGAAATAACACCTGAGCTGGACCTTGACAAGTGCTAGGGATTACAAGAAGATGAGCTCAGATGTGAGTGAATTCTTTTCAAGTGAAATACAAGGCTATATGGCAAGAGTTGACAGAGTCAGTAACCCTTAGGTACCTACTGTACACTTACAGTGTTGGGCACTGAGGGACATACAAAGATTAGATATGAAATAGTCCTTGCTTTTATGGAGGATATGGTCTAGTAAAAGATGACTCATTTACGTACTTGATAACTACTCTTTGTGATTATGTTTATAGATATGTGAGAAGGAGCTAGTGGAGAAAAAGATATTGATACCCCTGTCTCCATCTCTCTCTGTATATATGTGTATATATGCAAACACACAGCACATATATGTATACATGTATAAAGTATGTATGTACCAACATTCATGTGTGTATGTGTGTATATATACACATACACAGTGTGTGTATGAAAGAGTGAACATGGCCTAGACGCTTCCCTTAAAATCAGGAAATTGATTAATTAGAGGAAGGGGCTGCCGAGAGAGAGTAATCTTCCAGAATGAGAATGTTACAATGGAATGGCAGAGAGAGAAGTCTAGAGTCAGAAGTTGAGCTGGGAGAGGAACAAGGGAATAACCTACAAAAATACTGTGTAGAGTATGCCTTACACAAAGACTCTGAAGGCACACTTCACCATTGTATCAATGACCATTTAGTTCAATAAGCATTCATCAAGTACCTACTGGATGTAAGACCCTATGAGGATACTGTTGATGAAAGGCAATATGAAGCCCAGATAGTGCGATCTCTTTCTAGTCTTGTTGTGAGATGGTATTAGCACATGATGAAAGTATTTAATTTCATGCGCACATGTGGTTCGCTGGCTTTAGCCAACTCATACAGATTTCTTGTAGGGAACAGATCTCTTTTCGGTGACTATTCTTGACCAGGTCATTTCCACCAGAAGCTAAATAAAATAAGGAGCTTGGATTTAGGGATCCAGTTGATAGTAGACAGTGGATAACATATCACTGCAGCATATAAAAGTTACTCCCTTCCAAATACACAAGTATGAACTGATGGTTATAATTATGCATTAATCATGCTTTCTTTAATTGAATATTGGACAAAAATCTTCACATTACAAATAGGGATAAGGGTAAGGATCAAATCTTTGAACTCAAAGGAAAAAAATATAGACTTCAAAATATCTTGGTGAAGTCAACAAATAAACTATAGTAGAACCAGATGATTATTACAGATTGAACTGTTTCCCCAGTTCACTGATTCATAAAAATTTAAGAATAACATTTTTGATATATGGTGCCATTCCACATACTCATAATCCCTAAGTTACATGGAACAAAAAGCTTTCCAAGTGTAGAGACTTGGCTAATGAGATCAAAACCAGGGAGGGACTGGATGAGGTGCATATCATCCTTGTGGCACTGTCTGCTTCTGGAGCTGTGCCAATGGTGCTTGTAGCTACTCTACAGAGGCTAAGCTTACATCTAGATACTTTTATCTAGCTACAAAAAACCTCAGATATTTTATCCACCTGTATAATAATCCAGGGCATCTAGGTAGCACAATGGATAGAGTGCTGGGCCCAGAGTCAGGGAAGACTCATTTCCATAAGTTCGAATATGGCTACAGACATTTACTGGCTATGTGACCCTGGGAAAGTCACTGAACCCCGTTTACCTCAGTTTCCTTATCTGTAAAATTAACTAGAAAAGGAAATGGCAAACTGCTCTACTATCTTTGCCATGAAAATCAAAGATGGGGCCAGAAGGAATTGGACATGGCAAAAAATGACTGAACAATTGTCCATAGAATGGTGAATATAAAACAACAACAGTACAATAGCAACTTGTCCCAGAATCAAAGGGAGGAGAATGTTTTTCTGCAATGATGAAATCCTATGTCTAGAAGGGGGAAAAAAACCTATAGAAATGCTAGCTATTATAATTATTTTCAGAAGATCTCATTGATATATTTACTCTAAGATTCATAGTTGCAACAACCTGTGAGGTAGACAGTGCCAGCATTATTGATCCCACTTTACGAATCAGGATGTTGAGGCTTCCAGAGGTTGTGGAAGAACTGGCATTTAAATCTAGTTCTCCAGACTTCAAGTTCTAGACTCTTTCCTTTTCTTCACAAGTGTTTTTAAGGAAAATCTACTTGGCAATTATTGATAGGCACCTATGCAGATTAGAAGTTTAAATGATTGGGGAAAACATATCATTTTCTCCAAAATCATTTTTCAAAAGCAAAATCTGGAACTGCAATTACGTAGGGTGTGAGCACTTGTCAGATCTGTTACAGTCTATGTGTGATGGACATCTGTCAGTCTGACCACTGGCTTCTCATACATCAATCCCATCACTTGTTTTCTCTTCTATCAATTTACTCTCAGTTCGTGCGTCATCAAAAATGAAATATGCCAAATTAATTTCTCACAGAAGAATAAATCTTTTGAGATATCATGAATCTTTCAGCCCCAAAAGGATAGAATGGTTATTAGATCAGCTGAAATACCTCCAAACTTTAATTTGATGTGCTGCCATTTTTTTCAGGCTTCATGGTAGAAACTTTTTGAATGAAAATATGTTAGTGAAACCCTCAGGATAAAGTTTTGCTCAAAGAATTGTACACAAACCATCATGGCTTCACATTTTAACATGAGAATTGTGCAATTGAATTAGTTCTTATTAGCCTTCCCTTAGGCAGTCCCCCCTTTCAGATGGGATTGTTCCAAAAGTTCATTTCTAAGTCAGCTTCTTGGAAATCTTATTATATATGGTGGTTAAGTTGTCAGGCCAGCCTACAAAATCTCATTTAACTCTTAATATTCTAGAGGCTTACAGAACCACTGGGCCCAGCTGCCACCCTGGAGCACAGATTCTATGTTTAGAATTCCATTAGGGATGAATTCCTCCCTGCTGCAATGAGAATAGAGATGCTTCCCTTTTCTATTTTCCCATCAGACTTGGGAGCCAAGACTCCTGCAACTCCATATCTCTGTGGCTTTTTGGCCCAGGAAGCACCTTCCCTCCAGCAAGGGTAGGACTGGGAGATAGGAGAAAGATGGGGAATGCAGGGTGGTGTGGTGAGGACCTGTGAGAGCTATGTCCTTGTAAACCCCTTTAGACACTGACCTCAATCTTCCTCTTCTGTCTTTTTTTCTGGATTTTTAGAGATTGCAATGCTGGCTTTTTTATTGATATTTCCTATGGCTCCTAACCAAGCTTCATCTTCTCTGATGCAAGGCAAATGTTAGCATACAGCTCTTAGGAGGGTTTCTTTGGGGCAGCTAAGTGGATAGGTGGATAGGGTGCTGGGCCTGGAGAAGACCTAAATTCAAATCTAACCTCTGACACTTAATGGCTGTGTGACCCTGGGCAAGTCACACAACCCTCTGTTTGCCTCTGTTTCCTTATCTGTAAAGTAGAGATGATGATGATAACACCTACCTCTCAGTGATGTGAAGATCAGATGGGTTCATTATTGTAAAGTGTTTAACATGGTACCTAGCATGTGGTTAGCTATATTTCTAAGATGGACAGTTAGGTGGCACAGTGGATAGAGAGCTGGGCCTGGAGTCAGGAGAACCTGAATTCAAGTTTGACCTCAGACACTTGCCAGCTATCTGACCCTGGGCAATTCATTTAGCCCTATTTGCCTCAGTTTCTTCATCTGTAATATGAGCTGGAGAAGCAAATGGCAAATGCCATAGCATTATCTTTGCCAAGAATCAAGACCCCTCCCAAGAAGGGGGTCACAAAGAGTTGGATGTGACTGAACAACATATTTCTAAGAATTTTTTTTGACCAGATTACGTATACATATGCATATGTATGCTTGTATATGTATCTACATAGATACACACATAAATATATGTGTATATATGTATATATACATACATATACACTTGATGGATAGATAGACAGACAGATTATCAAGCTTCCGGTTATGCCCAATTTCTCATTTCTCACTTAGTCCCTTTAGGGAAAGACCCAGTCATGGTAGGCTAATGAGGAGTTTTGGTAACACACCCTGTTTTAAAGGAAACCTAGCTCAGGCTAACCTGGGCAGTTTATCCCAGGAGGTGAGCCAGGGGCAGGAATTCTGGAGTGAAGCATGTGCCTAAGGTCTCAAAGGGAAGACCTTCTTGGAATTAAGACCAGTATTAGGGCTAGGGTATTTGGCAGCAGCTGTGGGGGCAGACAGAGATTTGCCTTCTTTCCCCCTTTCTTCTTGCAAACACTTGCTCTCCCGTGGCCAAACCTGACACTGAAGGCTCCATATGTCATGGCTAGCTGTGTTATAAAGCAAAGTTAAAAGTGAAAATTGAGAATGAGTGAGAGGAAGTCCCAAGGAGTCACTGAAGCAAAATGAGAAGAAAGAGACTGTCTGTGGCCATTGGCTGGTTCCTGGGAGGTCATTTGTATATGATAAGTGAATTTGGTTTTGTGTAAGTCAGCAGCTTTCTCTGCATTTTGGCAGATGCCACTGGTCAATCTGCATATAAGCAGACTCTGTTCAGATGTAATAGTTTCCACACAGAATACAGGTAAATAGTTTCCACACAGAATACAGGTAAAGCTTTTTTCATTTGAGAAACATAATACTAGATTTGTCAATAGCAACAGTATTTGTTACCAATACAGTGTTTTAGTATGGAACTAGTTATAAGTCATGTTTCACTTACCTTTCATGCTTAGCCTCCCGATACTTTCTTTGAACTTATGAACGACATTTACTGGGTTTCTGCTTGCGTCTCTCCCTGAGGAAAAAGGGATTCTCCTATACCCACGTGCATTAGTTACTGTATTTCTCTTACTTTGTATATTAACCACCTTTGTCTCAAGTCTTTCCCCTTTCCAGTGTATCCTCCAAACAACTGTCAAAATGGTTTTCCTATAAGTGCCAATACGACCATGGCCATCCCCCTACTCATTACACTTCAGTGGCTCCCTATTGTCTGGAGAATACAATCTAAACTTCACTGTCCATTAAAGCCCCTCTCCGCCCAGCTCCTACCCATCTTTACAGTCTTATTGTACACAACTTCTCTTCATACACATTCTAATACAGCTCAGTGGGACTGCTTGCTGTTCTTCACACACAATAATCCCTCCACCTCCATTCCTTTCCTTTGGATGTCCTCCTTTGACTGTAATGGCCTTCCTCCCCTTCTCTGTCTCTTAGAATCCCTTGTTTCCTTCAACACTCAACCAAAGTACCACCTACTGTGAGAAACCTTTCCTCCTCTTTCTAGCTGGTGTTACCCTCCCTTTCAGAAGTACTTTGTATTTATTTTGAATATATTGTATACACTAGCATGTTAAAACACCAGATACTGTGCTATGAACTGCTGATACAAAAGC
Source organism: Dromiciops gliroides (assembly GCF_019393635.1). Lineage (NCBI taxonomy): Eukaryota > Metazoa > Chordata > Mammalia > Microbiotheria > Microbiotheriidae > Dromiciops > Dromiciops gliroides. The sequence continues at coordinate 39,619,306 of NC_057866.1, forward strand.
AAAAGAGATTCTCCCCTCAAGGAACTTACATCCTAATGGTAAAACAACATGTGCACACTAAGTGTGTATGAGACATTTACAAATCAAGTTCAAGTTAATCTTTGAGGTGGAGGTTCTGGAAGCTGGGGTGGGGAGGGAACCAGCAATTCCTTATTGGCTCCTCAAGGGCAGAGACTTTTCATTTGGTCTTTATATTCTTCCTGCATAGCAGCATACCTAGTACATCATGGGTATTTAAATAAATGCTTGTTGCTTGATTTATTCTCTCAACTTCTGCCCCATGACTTTACAGTATTAATTTCATGGATTGTCTTTATTTGTCAGCGTTTATTTCTCTTTAATTCTATTCTTAAGAGTATATAGCGTGTTGAAAGTAGGAGGGAAAAGAGACAAGAGAAAGGGTAGGTGATAGAAGGGAGGGCAGATTTGGGGAGGGACTTGTCAGAAGCAAAACACTTTTGAGGAGGGATAGGGTGAAAGGAGAGAGAATAGAATAAATGGGATTTGGATGGAGAAATAGTTAGCAATAGTAACTGTAAAAAAATTTTGAAGCAGTTTCTCTGACACAGATCTCATTTTTCAAACATACAGAAAACTGAATCAAATTTATAAAGTGTGGGGACCAATTTTTAATTGGGGAGTGTTAGCTAAACGGCTCACTGCAATATTGGGGCAGAGAAGGAGACTGGCAGCCTCCCTCAAAACAGAAGATTTATTTAACAAGAACGAACTTAAAAAACACAAACAGGATCAGTAGGATCAAGGGAAAGGAAATAAAATGGGGAAAGGGAAATGATACAACCTGAATAACACAACCGCCCAGGAATCAGCTGAGAACACACAGCAGCATCATGTTGTCTTCCAGCTTCAAGCTAGAATGGCAAATCTCCTCCCTTCTTCCCAGCAGACTCCAGGCTGACCACACAGATCCCCCAGCCAATTGGCTGGCCACTCTGACAGTCATATGACTGCCCTCACTAGGCTTCCAATCATTATAATTTTGCCAGGCCCATGTGGTGAGTGGTGATGATGTGAGGTGCCAGCACTATGGCAACAGCTACAACCAGTGGGTGGAGCACCGTGACTTTTGCAGAGCCCCAGAGGCCAGTGTGTGTGCAGAGGTTTTTTAAAAAAATTCTAGCCAAAGCATGGGGTCATAAAAACCTCAAATAACAATTAATTCTTTACAAAAGGTAAAAGCCGGGGCAGCTAGATGGCACAGTGGTTAAAGCACCGGCCCTGGACCCAGGAGTATCTGAGTTCAAATCCAGCCTCAGACACTTGACACTTACTAGCTGTGTGACCACAGGCAAGTCACTTAACCCCCATTGCCTAAAAAACTAAACAAAACAAAACAAAACAAAAAACAACAAAAGGTAAAAGCCATTTCCCTTTTGATAAACAATAAAAATATACGAAGTTTTCAGATGAAGCAAGTAAAGGTGTCTATAGCCATATAAAGAAATGCTCTAACACACTATTGATTGGAGAGATACAAATCAGAACAATTCTGAGGTACTACCTCATACCTATTAGATTGGCTAATGGAACAGAAAAGAAAAATGACAAAATTTGGAGGTGATGTGGGAAAAATGAGACATTAATGCACTGTTGGTAGAATTGTGAACTGATTCAATCATTCTGTGGAACAATTTGGAACTATGCCCAAAGGGCTATAAAACCATGCATACCCTTTGACCCAGGAATGCCACTACTAGGCCTGCATTTAAAAAAAAAAGATAAAAAAAAAGGAAAAGGACATACACATAAACATAACCCATATACATATATACACACATATATTATAAATTATACATAAAAGCTCTTTTCTGGTGGCAAAGAAATGGAAATTGAGGAGATGCCCGTCAACTGGGGAATGGATGAACAAATCGTGGTTTATGATTATGATAGAATACCATTGTGCTATAAAAAAATGAGCAAGATGCTCTCAGAAAAACCTGGAAAGACTTACATGTGTTGATGCAAAGTGAAATGTAAATGTACTGTGTACAAAGTAACAGCAATATTTTGAGATGATCAGCTATGAATGACTTGGCTATTCTTAGCAATACAATGATCCAAGACAACTCTGTAGGACTTATGATGGAAAATACTATCTATCTCCTAATAGTGTCTGAATACAGATTGAAGGGTAATTAAAAAAAATTTTTTTTTCTTGAGTTTTTTTGGTCTATGTTTTCTCTCACAAAATGACTAATATGGAAATATTTTGCATGGCTACACCTATATCAAATTGCTTGCCTTCTCAATAAGGGGGTAGGATGAGGAGGAAAGACGGGAGAGAGTTTGGAACTCAGAATTTTAAAAACAGTTAAAATTGGTTTTTACATGTAATTGGGGAAAAAATAAAGTACTAAATTATATATATGAATTTTTTTTTGTGGGACAATAAGGGTTAAGTGACTTGCCCAGGGTCACACAGCTAGTAGTGTCAAGTGTCTGAGGCCAGATTTGAACTCAGGTCTTCCTGAATCCAGGGCTGGTGCTTTATCCACTGCACCACCTAGCTGCCCCTAAATTATATATTAAAAACAAATAAAATACCTATATAAATTTTAAAAAGAGTATAGCTTGTTGCATTTTCCCCTGTATTCATCTGGGTTTATAAAAACGAGGACTTTTTTTGGGGCATCTGCATCTCATTTTAAAAGTGGGATTTGGTGAGGCTATGCTTAATAGAAAGTCAACCTAGTAGCTACTAAAATTGACAAAGTTTCCTTTAAACACATCTGTCCCTCTGTGTGTCCTGTTTGTGGCAGCTAATAGCCATAAATCTGTTAAGACCATGTATGGCTCATTTACTGAACATGATGGAGAAATGTCACTTAATGGTATTATTGCTTTCTCATCAATCAGGGGTACAAGTAGTGCTTAACCTTCATACAGTCATCTCAGTACAACAATCTCATGGAGCAGACACTGACCGATTTCATAGGTAGGGTTGGCCAGGGAAAAATTGTGAAGTAGATAAAAGTCATGTGAAGTTTAACCTTATCCTTCATGATGAAATTTAAGTCACTGAAAAAGTGTGAGATAAAATGTGGCATATAGTAGGTGCTTAATAAGTGCTTATCAATAAAAATAGTAATAGGTAACATTTATATGCCACTTACCAACTGGGCTAAGCACTTTACAATTATTATCTCATTTGATACTCACAACAGCCCTTATTATCCTCATTGCACAGATGAGGAAACTGAGGCAAACTGAGGGGTTAAGTTTAAAATAAGACAGACATCAAGTGTCATTGAATTAAAAGGTTGTTTTTATAAAATTTTAAATTCACTGCTTAAAAACAACAGAGATTTTGCTTTTTTAACTGAGTTTTCTTGTTTTTAGAATATCAAATCTGGCTTCTTAGTTCATTTGGCTAGTTTGTCTAGAAATAACCCATGTTCTGTATGGTCCTGAACAAATAAATATCCAAGATGATCTAAATACCTGAAAGGATAAAGATGAGAAGAAATTATTTGAAACTACAAATTGCCTATTAAAAAAAGTTAAATTGGCAAAATAAGAAATTATTACCATACCCTAAAGAAGTTTAACAAGAATAAAGGAGTTGATGAAATGAAGATAGTGTGATATTTAAATTCTATATTGTGTGATCGCCTTAAATTAGAAGCTTTAGCACCAGTCTTTGGGCATTAAACATTTATTAAAGCATACAGGTATTAACATGGAGTTCAGAAAGTTAAGAAAAGTCCTATCTCACATAGAGTTCCAGCCTGGTTGGGTTCTTCCTGCAGTCCTCCTCCAGGAGCCTGTTTAATCAGGAACTCTCCAGCAAGCTGATTGTGGAAGCTTTTAATAGGTCTGGAACAGAGGCGGTCCTTACACACTGCTTCAAGCTGATTGGTTGGCATCATCCAAATCCATTGGTTTCGAAGGTGTTCTCAAGTTGAGTTCACAGTCTAGCTTCTGAGAACAATACCTTCTTAAGGGATAGCCAAGTGTGATTACAATCCAATTAACTTGAAGTAGGCTAATCAGCAGCCAATCACTCTCACTTGATTCATTCAGTCTAGATTAATCTCCAGGTGGGTCTTTGAGTATCTGTGAAATCCCATTATTTCATCACAATAGCCAGAAGCTACCTCAGCCAGCAAATTCTTGGTCTCTTTGCCAAGAGAGAAACATAGCAGCCAAGGACAACATTGATATAGATGCAAAACATTGCAGGGAAAGACAGTAGAAGAAAACAAATTGTTATCATCTCATAGAAGCCATTGACAAGAAATGGATGTTCAAATAGCTTGGTTTGAGAGCTAAGTAAACCACATTATCTCAAGAGTGATGAAAATGGGAGGATGACAACATGCAGATGAAAATGGAATAGATTAGGGAGCAGAACAATCATTAGCAAATTATTTTGTCATCAACAGTGGTGGAACCACCATTTTTGGAATCTAACAGATTAGTATTTGATGTACCATATAGGAAAAATTAAAATGCCTCTTAGAAAGATGAAGTCAGGAAGAATAGCTCCACCAGGCTGATGTGAGAAAATAATGAGGTACTAGGGGACCCAGAGAGCCTTGCCTGACCCTTCTTCTTTTTTTTGTGGGGCAATTGGGGTTAAGTGACTTGCCCAGGGTCACACAGCTAGTAAATATCAAGTGTCTAAGGCTGGAATTGAACTCAGGTATCCTGACTCCAGGGCCAGTACTCTATCCAACCTCAGACACTTGATACTCACTAGCTGTGTGACCCTGGGCAAGTCACTTAACCCCAATTACCTCACAACCCCCCCAATATATTAGAAACCACAGCTAAATTCCCTAAAGCTTGGGGAAAAGATAGGCACCCCCCATAAATTTTTAAATGATACACTGAATATACACAAATGATTTTAATTTCCTCTGCCTATCTCCAGGTGTAGACTGCTCTCCCTCTTTATTTCCCCCATGGCTCCTGGCTTTCTTAGCTTCCTTCAAATCCTGGCTAGAATCCCTCCTTTTATAACAAGCCTTTCCTAATCCCCCTTAATGCCAGTGTCTTCCCTCTGTTGATAATCACCAATTTATTCTGTGCACATCTTGTTTGTACATAACTGGCTACACATGTCCTCCATTAGACCGTGAACTTCTTGAGAGTAAAGACCATCTTTTGTCTTTCTTTGTATCCCTTAACACAGTGCTTAACACACAGCCTATCATATAGTTGGTGCTTAATAAATACTTTTTTTTTTTGTGGGGCAATGGGGGTTAAGTGACTTGCCCAGGGTCACACAGACAGTAAGTGTCAAGTGTCTGAGGCTGGATTTGAACTCAGGTACTCCTGAATCCAGGGCCAGTACTCTATCCACTGTGCCACCTAGCTGCCCCAATAAATACTTATTAATACAAATAATAGGGAACATTTATATAACACTGTTTGCCAAGCACTAGGCTAAACATTTTATAATTATTATCTCATCTGATCACTAACCCTGGAAGGTAGGTTCCAGTATTACCCCCATTTCAGAGATGAGGAAACTGAGGTAAACATGGGTTCAGTGATTTGATCAGGGTCATATAGCTAGTCTACTGAGCTGGCCTGGAGTCAGGAAGACCTGAGTTCAAATTTGGCCTCAGACACATAATAATTGCCCCTAGGTAGGGCAGTTATTGACTAATTTACAGGGGAGAGGATATATTTTTGAAAGAAATGAGGGGAAGATTTTCAACATATCTCAAAGATTGGAAGCTAATGAGTGATTTGAAAAAATCTTGGATGGCATTTTTAAAAAAGGCAACCAAGAGACCAATAAGAGCTGGCTCAGATGGATACTTTCTCATTTTTAGAACACCTTTGTGAGAATGATCTATGTATGCAAGAAAGGAGCAAGGTCTGATTATTTTCTCTGTCACAGATTTGTAATCAACATAAATACCACAGGGACCTGTTCAGAAGGTCCCAGAAACCATTGTAATTACCAAAAAAAATATGGTCTTAACTGCAGAGGCATAAAAGCCAACAGTAGCAGCAGTTTAGGGACAACTAGGTGACATCATAGTGCCCAGAGCACTGCATCTGGAGTCAGGAAGACTCATCTTTTTGAATTCAAATTTGGCCTCAGACATTTCCTACCTGTGTGACCCTGGGCAAGTCACTTAACTCTCTTTGCCTCAGTTTCCTCATATGTAAAATGAACTGAGGAAGGAAATAGCAAACCACTCCTGTATCTTTGCTGAGAAAACCCCAAATGGGGTCAAGAAGAGTCAGACACAACTGAAACAATTGAACTGTGGTACAATAATGGAATTTGGTATTTGCCCAGGGATCTGACTTGATTGACTTATTAGTGTTTGAATTGGGTGTGAATGAGAAACTGCTAAATACCCACTTAAGGTGATTAGATCTTGAGCCACACCTGACCACCCTGTCAGACCTTAGTCTAAATTTAGCCAACTTTGACAAGGAGTGTTCTCAGAGGCTGTGGACTGTGTCATCAACAGAAAACCAGTCTCAGCCACAGCTACTTGAAGAGAGAAAAGGTAGAAAAGAGGACCCCAACAAGAAGTAAGACAGACTCTCACACTTTCTCTCCCTCTGGCTTCAGCGCTGACTAGAGACAGGCTGCTGACTCCCGTAGAAACTATGGACCCCTGGTGGTGAGTTAAATCCAGCCCTTTGAATTAGCTGAGCTGGAAACTAGTTTGGGGATTGTATAGGTTTTTGTTAGAGCCGGGGAGATTTCCTCTTTCCCTATTCCCTTGTCCTTGACTTGATTAATTTCACCTTTGCTGTGTATTCTATTCCCATTAATAAAACCTGATTTGTTTGTGGAAAAGAGGCTGTTAAGCTCCTTTCTTATTGGCCTGGGAGAAATAACTAAAAAGGCAGTTCGGAGGGGAGGAAGTTTTGGACCTAGAGGTCCCTCATTTTCTGAACCCCAATATTACAGCGAGCCACCCAATGAACTCTCCACATATTAAATTTGGCCCCTACAGAACAACAGCATCAGTCTAGAATATATCTATTGGTAAAACACTACAGAGGAGGACAAAAGGAGTATGACCTAATAAAATAACAAAAAGTAGTGAATAGGAAAATGAGCATACAGAAAGTTTGGTGTGAAATCCAACACAATCAGACCATGTCAGAGCATTAGGGAATGAAACTCGAAGATGGGCAACAAATAGAGGCGAAATGTAACAGACCTGCTCTCAGTACCACAACTTATTCTCATCATTGCTAAAAATGAAGCTGCTCAGTTTGGACTCTGATCTTCCTTTAGATTCTGAGCTCCTTTTGCCTTTGTATTCTGAGTTTAGCACTGCCATATAGTAGGTACTTAATAAATGCTAGTTGACTGAACCAGGGCTAGGAATGCTTTTAAAAATCAACTTCAGGTGTAAGAAAAGGCACAACTATACCACAGTTCATGTGAAAAAAGACATGGGGATTTTAGTGAACTTTAAGATCAAGGTGTATAAACAGTTATAATATAGCAGCCAAAAACCTAACAGAATTTTGCAGATTATACTTGATACAAGGGGAAAAAACATATCCTAATGATTTGTTATTAGTCATTTCAATCATGTTTGACTCTCTTTGACCCTATTTGGGGTTTTCTTTTCTTTTTCTTTTTTTTTTTTTTGGTGAGGCAATTGGGGTTAAGTGACTTGCCCAGGGCCACACAGCTAGTAAGTGTTAAGTGTCTGAGGCCGGATTTGAACTCAGATCCTCCTGACTCCAGGGCTGGTGCTCTGTCCACTGCGCCACCTAGCTGCCCCCAAAGAATATTTTTTAAAGAAAAAAAGAAAAGATAGAAAACAATAAACAAAATCAATAAATACATTAAAAAATCTGAAAATATATGCATTGTACTGCATCTGTGGACCTCCCACCTCTGCAAAGAAATGTAGGGGCACATAGTCTTGGGTCAATGCTTGTTTATGTAATTGTGTTCCATTTATTTTCAATTGTTTTGTGGTTGTTATTCTATTTACATTATTCTAGTCATTGTGTAAATTACTTTCTTGCCTCTGCTTACTTCACTTTGCATTATGATATGTAAGTCTTTCTCTGCTTCTCTATGTCTATCATATTGGCTATTTCTTGCAGCATTGGAATATTCCATTCCATTCATATACCACAATATTTTTTCCCTTTTTTCTTTTTTCAGGGCAATAAGGATTAAGTGACTTGCCTAGGGTCACACAGCTAGCAAGTATCAAGGGTCTGAGGCTGAATTTGAACTCAGGTTCTCCTGAATCCAGGGCCAGTGCTTTATCCACTGCACCACCTTGCTGCCCCCCCATATACCACAATCTTTAGCAACTCCCCAGCGAATGGGCATGTACTTCGTTTCCAATCTTCCCTACCACAGAAAAGTGCTGCTATAAATGTTTTGTTATATATAAGGACTTTCTTTTCAGTGGTGATTTTCTTGGGGAATATGGCTAGTAGTAGAATCTCTTGGCCAAAGGGTATTGAAATTTTAGTCATTTTCTTTTTTCTAATTGGAAATTGTTAGTTTGTTGCTCCAATACCAATGTAATAATGTGCTTCTCTTCCCACAACACTTCCAACATTAATTCTTCTCATCTTATGTCATCTCGACCAATTTACTGGGTATGAAGTGAAATTGTAGGGTTGTTTTGATTTGCATTTCTGTCATCATTAGCAATTTGGAGCATTCTTTCAAATAGTTGCTAACAGTTTCCAATTATTTATTTTGAGAACTGTTTATTTATATCTTTTGACCATTTGGATATTAAGAAATGCCTTATGATTTTATATGTTGTTGTTCAGTTATTTCAGTTGTGTCCAACTTTTTGTGACCCCATTTGGGGTTTTCTTGGAAAAGATGCTAGACTGGTTTGCCATTTCCTTCTCCAGCCCATTTTTGTTTTAGTTTTAGTTTTATTTTGTTTTTTTGCAGGCCAATGAGGGTTAAATGACTTGCCCAGGGTCACACAGCTAGTAAGTGTCAAGTGTCTGAGGCTAGATTTGAACTCAGGTCCTGAATCCAGGGTTGGTGCTTTATCCACTGTAACACCTAGCTGCCCCTTCCAGCTCATTTTATAGATGAGAAAACTGAAGTAAAAAGGGTGAAATGACTTCCCCAGGGTCAGACAGCTAGTAAGTGTCTGAGGTCAGATTTGAATTTAGGTCTTCCTGACACGAGGCCCAGTTCTCTATCCACTGTGCCATGCAGACACACACACACACACACACACACACACACACACACACGCACACACGTACACATGCGTATGTGTGCATATATGTATACATATATCCACACATAGGTATATGTCTCATCATATGGTCCTGTATATTTCTACATACCCTTATGTGGTGTGTTAAAGATCTGTTTATCTTAGATACCAAATCTTTATCTGAGAAATTTGATATAAATATTTCCCTCCCATTTAACTACTTTAAATGTATTATCTTCTTTTTTTTTTTCTCTTTTTTTTTTTTGTGAGGCAATTGGGGTTAAGTGACTTGCCCAGGGTCACACAGCCAGTAAGTGTTAAGTGTCTGAGGCTGGTTTTGAACTCAGGTCTTCCCGACTCCAGGTGCTCTATCCACTGTGCCATCTAGCTGCCCCAAATGTACTATCTTGATAGGAAATTACTGGCTACTTATGTAGGCATTATTTAAGTATAAACCAAGGGAAGAGAGGATACCTAAGAGTATCTAAGAGGAAGATGTAGTCCTGAAAATCCCATCAGAGCGGAGGAGTGGTGTGCTCAAGAGCTATGTCAAATTTCCATCCATCCATCCATTCATCTATCCATATGTATCTATGTATATCTATATCTATCACACTATGAATGTATACATATACAAATACAGACACATATGACCCAAATCCATTTCTCAATAGACAAGTGGCCAAAAGATATGAATAAACGTTTCTCAAAAGAATGGTAAACTATTAACCATATCAAAATATGCTCCAAATCATTAGTGATAAGAGAAATGCAAATCAAAAGAACCCTCCTTTTTTTTACTTCACACCCAGCAAATTGGCAAAGATGACAAAAGAGGTGAAGAGTCAGCCTTTTATGTAGGTAGGTGTTGTGGGAAGAAGGATATACTAGGATTTCATTGATGAAGCTATGGACTGATATAAATGTTGTGGAAGGTGATTTGGAATTAGGCAAATAAAATGAAATTATATAAACATACATAAAACATATTTATGTGTGTAACATAAATATACAAAGTATCATTATATAACATATACATTGACACACATGTATGTATATATTAATATACAGATCATCCCAAGAGTCTTAGTGTCCTTTTAAATTTTAATAGCTAAAAAACTTGAATCATTTAAAACGGCACTAAGACATTTGGGACATGCTGTATTTGATGTGATATGCGTGTGTGTTAATTTCTATATACTTTGGATACCAAACTGCGTAGTCTTAAAAATCCAATTAGAAAG